>NC_092714.1:178030785-178088285 GCF_047496885.1 Scyliorhinus torazame
AGATTTTGATGAGATACCATGTTTCTTACATTACAACAGACTACACTTCAAAGTTGGCATGTCCAATGCAGCAGGAGCTGGGTTGAAATGTGCACGGTACATTTGTGCCAGGCAATGACCATCCCCCAACAAAATATCGCCACAAGACGTTCAATGGCATTACCATCACTGAATCCCCACTATCAATGTCCTGGGGAATACCATTGACCAGAACCTGAACTGGACTAGACAGGCTAGGAAACCAATGAGAGAAACTCACCTCCTGACTTCCCAAAGCCACTCTGCCATCTACAAGGCGCAAGTCAGGAATGTAATGGAATACACTCCACTTGCCTGGATGAATGTAGCTTAACACCATCCAGGACAAAGCAGCCCACTTGATTGCTACTCCCTCCACCACCGACACACAGTGACAGCCGTGTGTACCATCTTCAAGATGCAATGCAGGCACTCACCAAGGCCCCTTGGACAGCACCTTCCAATCCCATGACCACCATCACCAAGAGGGACAGGAATACCAAATACCTGGGAACGCCTCCACATGTAGGTTCTCCACTCAAGTCACTCACCATCCCGACTTGGAAATATATCGCCATTCCATCACTGCTGCTGGGTCGAAATCCTGGAATAAGTGTTCCTACACCACATAGATTGCAGCGGTTCAAGAGGGCAACTCACCACGACCTTCAAGGGCAATTAGGGATGGGCAGTAAATGCTGACCTAGCCAGCGAAGCCCACATCCGAAGAATTAATTTGGCTGCACAGTGCTTTCGGCCATGCAGGACACTTGTGTAAATTCAGGTTTGTTCTTTCTACGGTAGAGATTAAACAAAGGAGATAGACACTGTTGGCTCGAATGCTTGATGTGTTGTGGTATGGTACCATACAGAGAGAGATTTGCTGCTGGGCCAGCGGTAGCGATGTTAACAGTTGGCTTCCATATCCCTGAGCAACGGCAATGGAGGGAAGCTCATTTCAAATTCCTGAACCTTGCCAGAAATGCACATCTGTGGCCAAGATTGTCTTCAGTTTCTACACCCTTTGTAGTTGAGCTGCCTGCTGGCGCTAGGATTGGATATTTGCACAAAGTTTCAGAAAAGCCACAGTGGCTCCAGCCAAAACTCACTGCCTTTAGAATTGAGGTAGAAAAATTGTGTGGGAGGAAAGTGGCTCTAAAGGTTGGATGCTTAATTCTAGAGGCCTTTCAGAAATCCTGTGATGCAGTGGCTCATTATTGCCCAACGGGAATGGAGTTTGAATAATTGAGATCTCCAGTGTCTGTTGATTTACTTCATGACAAGTGATATATAAATGCAGGTTCCTGTATTTACTAGGACATGACTTGCTGACTCTGCATTAGTTGGATCGTCTCCCAATTAATATTGAAATGGCTCCAAAACTGGCCAGGTTTGGTTCAGTTGTTTTTGCACGTACATAGATGGCAGACTTGTTTGTTTATCTAAACTGTACTAACTCCAATAAAATGGCTTTGCTTTAGGACACTCCTGCCAATGCTTTTTTTTCGATGGATGAACAATCTTAAAATATTCGTGCAGCTGCTTTGGTTCTTTGCAGACTATGTGGAGAAGTCGGGGACCATTTATGGAACAGCTCTTAAAGTTGGAGCTGCCTCAGTGCTTCATGTATCTCAAGAAAGCTGTAGTTGCAGACTGGAAGGTGCTCAGGGTGTTCCTGGTAGTGTGGATGCAGCAGAGTTGAGACAGTGATCAGGATACCTTTGGTGTAAATTGCAACTGCAGATTCCTCTCTTTCCTCTCTTTTCCCCCTCCCCTTTAAAGTCACCCTTCCTGAAACTAGCAATCTGAGCAAAATGGGCTCCTGGGGAAGGCCCTTTGGCATTCTTTTACAGTCATTAAAAAATAATTCTGGTTTCTATTCCTCTTAAAACTGCTTTTTGGCAGAATGAATCTATTCACATGAGTTTATGATTAGGCTGCGTGTAAAACTTCAAACCTGTTATTGGAGAGTGGGTGTGTTGGCTGCTACTTCCTTCCCTCTGCCAGTGCTTTCAGAAGTTGAGAGAAATGGGTGTTACACACTGTCTCCCCCCCCCCCCCCCCCCCCCCCCAACGTCTGGCATCTGGAGTCTAATTGTAACTCCAGAGACTTTTTACCTTCTCTCCATGGAAGAAACTAGTTTGGGTTTGTATGTTCTTTCAAATTTGCACAGATTGGCCGTTGTGGCGAGCAGCCATGAGGTTGGCTGAATTTGCAAGTGCTGTGTTGTTTCAGCCTAGCTGGGCAGAAGGGTTTTTTTTGACTGCTGTATTTGCTGTTGAATTCATGAGGCTAGAAAATGTTCCATTGCCTGGTAATTTCAACCCTCCCCTCCCATACAACAAAAGCCACAAATACTTGTGTTGGTTCATTTATTGTGGCTGAGTCACTAAATAGTAACCTACAGAGGGAGCCCCAGCTGAATTTAAAAAATAAAAAAAATTTCATCCCTCCATCTTGCATTTATATAGTGTCTTTAACACATAAAATGTCCAGACGTTCTTTTAGCCGTATGACAAAAATTAATACAAGTCAAGGGAGGAGACATGAAGACTGCTGACCATAGATGTGGCCAAAAATGTAGGTTTGAAGAAATCTCCTAAACTCCCACTCCTCTTCCCTTGGAGAATTCCAAGTGTTTAGGGCCCAGGATGGCTGAAGATAACACTGTCAATAATGGGATGGAGAGTGTGGGGGTGAGCAAGCGATCAAAGTTAGAGGAACGTAAGAGTTCTCGGGTTTGGAGAGCCAGAGGTGGTTGCAGTCCCAGGGCTATTGAGGCCACTTGGTATCCAAATCCAATTTCACCCTCATGCCTCACCTCCTAGAAAGCAAAAGCCAATGGGAAGTTAATTGTATGGCAAGCACTATAGGATTGTTGTGTTGGTTTGATTCTGCGACTGATGAACCAGCTACTGCCTTGGCCAAGCTTGACTAACAAGTGAGCAAACGATTAAAGCTGGGATGTTGTTAAATGTAAGGGAAAATTCCATCCTGTCCTTATCGCCATCTTGATGTTCTGTCCTGTACTGAAGACTAATACCTGCTCAACTACGGCCATCACCTCCCCAACAGAAATTGGGAGGACAGCTCTTGTACTGCACATATCATGGACCGTGGGGCAAAAAGCTAATGAGATGCAGGGATATGTAGCCAAAACAATAATGTTCAAACTATCGATCTTCTGAGAATTTACTGTGCACCGGGAAGGTCATCTGTGTTGGATTTCTGTCACCCCAAAGAGTGGCATGGACATGTTGGGGAGGGAACCACAAGAACATAAGGACTGATCCCCAGTGTACAGGGCATGATGACCTGTGAGGAGAGTCTAATGAGGAATGTAAAATGGTGTGGATCGCGTGAATTTTATTGTTTCAAGATGATCCAAGAAATTTTGGTCAGGGCATGTGAACTGAAAATAACATATTGAAGGTATCGGAGCAAACACTTACTTAATAAAACTTGGGCAAAAGTGGATCTGTTCAAAGTTGAGCTAAATGCTGTGATGATGGAAGGAAGAGTTGGGCAACTAAAAGATGGGCTTTGGTGAGCTAAATGGCCTTTTTACTTGTGTACTTTGAAAGTAACTACTACTTGTACACCTCTAGCTCGTTAGATAGCTTGATAAATGCGGGAAAAATGATAATTATTCGGCATAGACTGTTGGGTATTAGAAAATTATGGGTAATTATGGGCGGCATGGTAGCACAGTGGCTAGCACTGTTGCTTCACAGCTCCAGGGTCCCAGGTTCAATGATGGGCTTGAGTCACTGTCTGTGTGGAGTCTGCACTCCCCCCCCCCCCCCCCCCGGTGTCTGTGTGGGTTTCCTCCGGATGCTCCGGTTTCCACCCACAAGTCCCGAAAGACGTGCTGTTGGGTGAATTGAATATTCTGAATTCTCCCTCTGTGCACCCGAACAGGTGCCAGAACGTGGCATTGAGGGGCTTTTCACAGTAACTTCATTGCAATGTAAATGTAAGCCTACTTGTGACAATAAAGGTTATTATTATAATCCAATTGAGGAGATTAACATGATTAAAGAATTTGACGGGTTAGATGGAGAAGAGAATAGTTCCTCCTGTGGTGGAGTCCAGAACCGGAGGGCATAACCTCAATGAGAACAGACTTGTTCAGTGATTAATCTCAGGAAGCACTTTATTGCACAAAGTAGTGGAAATCTGCAAAACCCTTCCCTCAGAAAAGACGTTGAGGGCTGCGGGTCAATCACAAATGACAAAGCTGAGGATAGATTTTTGTTAGGCAAGGGATTACTGGTAAATGGAACCAAGATACAGAACGACCATGACAACTGAATGGCTGAACAGGCTTGAGGGGCTGAGTGGCCTTCTTTCGTCCCATTTGTATGCAAGTGGAAATTACCTATTTTTCTTTCTGGGACATGGTCACCAGATTCTTTCCTTTGTTCGGCATAATGAGGCAGTTACTGAGTACTCTGATTCTGAGTTTTCGCTGTGTGAGGTTTGACACTGGCTGCTTTTGGAGAAACTGGGTCAAGTGAGCTGAAAAAGGTTACATCATGGGCCAAATTGGCTGAAGTCTGACCTTTTCCCTGTACAAAATGTTCCAGTGAGTTAATGGTCTAATTTATCATACAGTCAACAACCTTTATCAAAGCAGCATGACAAGAACTTATGAAGTGCCAGTGGGAGTGGGGACAGATTGGCATTCTGCAGCACAATAACTCTCTTTCACTTGAGGTGATAATTATATCTTTAATTTTGACGACATTGCATCTTCCTGCATTTTTCAATGGAAAATTGGGATTTTTCAGCAACAACAAAAAACGTGCATAATTCCAATTATGAATCCCGGGGAGCGATCAGTAAACTTTAAAGAATACTAAGACCCTGGCACTGCCCAGCTTGATACTCATGGAATCATACACCACAGAAGGAGACCATTCAGCCCATTGTGCCTATGCTGGCTCCTTCTGATAAAATCACCCGCCACCCCAGCGATTTTCT
This sequence comes from Scyliorhinus torazame, assembly GCF_047496885.1. Taxonomy (NCBI): domain Eukaryota; kingdom Metazoa; phylum Chordata; class Chondrichthyes; order Carcharhiniformes; family Scyliorhinidae; genus Scyliorhinus; species Scyliorhinus torazame. The sequence goes on from NC_092714.1 coordinate 178,035,791, forward strand.
CATGGTCTTGCACATTTCAGTATATATCCAATTTGCAACTTTATTCTGCTTCCACCACCTCTTCAGGCATTCTGGATTGTAACAGCTGTTCACTTATTTTTGATCTCCTTATCTTCCCTTGTTCTTTTACCAATTATCTTAAATCTGCATCCTTTCATTATTGACCCACTACCCAATTTACAGCAATCAAAAAGCCACTTTGTAGCCAACTTTTTTCCCCAATTAGCATGGCCAATCCACCTACCCTGCACATCTTTGAGCTGTCGGAGTGAGACCCACGCAGACACGGGGAAAATGTGCAAACTCCACATGGACAGTCACCCGGGGCTGGAATTGAACATGGGGCAGCAGTGCTAACCACTGTGCCACCGTCCCGTGTACTTAAGAACCATTCATGCAGAAAACTTCCAGGTCTCATCTTGGTGCTTGGGGCATGAGTTCAGGCTCTATAATACTCAGCTAGGAATTGAAGGGCTCGGGGGCAGTGCTGAATCAGAGTTTTGAATCCCAATTGAAGTTCAGTGACTCGGCCCAGAAAGGTGTGTGCCAAGGAGGCAGCACAGTGGTTGGCATCCTGCTATGCACTCCCTTCTCTTGTTACTCCTGCCAAAGTGCATCATCTCTCTTTTTTCAGGATTAAATTCCATCTGGCCATCTGACCAACCCATCTATATATTTCTGTAACCTAAGACCTTCTTCCTCACTGTAAACACCCTGCTGATCTTCCGTATCATCCGCGAACCTGCTTATCATTTCTCCTCCCCCCCCAAATATTCTAATTTATATCATTTTATATTATTACCCTCTATCTCCTCCCACTAAGCCAGTCTTGGATCTAAAACCTCACCCTCTTGTCATGTCATCTTTTGCAATTACAGGAGGTGTAACCCTGCCCCATTACCTCCTCCCTCCTCATCGTCCAAGAATCCTTCCAGGTGAAGCAACAGTTCACTTGCACTCTTTGAATTTAGTCTATCGCATTCGCTACTCATATGGGAGTCTCCTCTACCCTGGGGAGACTAAATGCAGACCAGGTGACAGCTTTGTGGGAACACCTTGACTCACTCCGCAGCCATAAACCTGACCTTCCCGCTGTTGCCATTTCAATTCCCCGTCTTGCTTTAGTGCCCACATTCCTGTCCTCGGCCTGTTGCAACGTTCCAGTGAAGCCCAACATAAACTGGGGAACAGAACCGCGCCTTCTGATTTGGCATTTTGCAGCCTTCTGGACTATGAATTCGACAACTTCAGACTGAACTCTGTCCTCCATTTTGATTTTCTTCCCACTCTTTTCCCCCTCTCCCCACCAAGTGCTAGCCCATAACTTTTTTCTTATGTTTTGCTTTCAGAGAGTACTGAGTGTGTTTTGCTATTTACACATTCTGCTATCTCTCCTTTATGTCACTATTAACACCTGCCTTGGTCTTTAACTCTATCATTAACACTCCCTTTGTCTTGTGCCTGTGACGTCTTTGTCCTTTTATCTCTCCTGACCTTCTATTTGGCTCTTCCTGCTCCACCCCACCCATGCCAAGAGCAGAAAACCCATCACATTTCTGCTCTGAAGAGTCCTATGGACTCCAAACTTTAAACTCTGTTTCTCCACAGATTCTGCCAGACCTACCAGCATTTCCATTTCTGCTGATAGACTCGCCCTGTCCATCACCCCCAGCTAAATAATGAATTGCCAATCAGCAGGTGATGTGCACTATTTAGGCCAGATGATGGCTTTCTGCTGAACTGATCAATTGCAATTTAGATTAGCAAGGTAACAGAATGCCAGATCATATCTATCTGTGTGTCTTCTATTTCTCAAGAGCACTGCTCCAACTGAAAATATTGGCCTCTTCGGTATCAGTACTGTCTAAAAGGTGCCTTCATTGCTAATGGTATCAGGAAACCTCATTATTTGTCGAATCGTGTTTTTTTTTTTTGCCCCCCCCCCCCCCCGCCACCCTACTGCTGCTTTAAGCAAGTCTAGCACATATCTGTTACATTGCAGATGCTGCAGTCCTGTCTTGTTTTGTATCTGTCATGGCACATTGCTGTTTTTTTTAAGAGAAAGCAAGCCAAGCATTTCACCTTGAGATTCTAAACCAGAACTTTAAATGTTTTTTGCATCTCCAATTTTTGAACCGATTCCAACGAACCTGGATCATCACGGGGAATGCTTGAGTAGTGATTAGGAGCTGATAAATATCATCCAGGGAGCATGGTTGCGCAGTGGTTGGCACTGCTGCCTCACGGCGGCAAGGTCCCAGGTTCGATCCCGGCCCTGGGTCATTGTCCGTGTGGAGTTTGCACTTTCTCCCCGTGTTTGCGTGGGTTTCGCCCAAACAACCCAAAGATGTGCAGGGTAGGTGGCCAAGCTAAATTGCCCATTGATTGAAAAAAATGAATTGGGTACCCTTAAGTTTTTTTTAAAATCGTCCAGGCTATCCATGAGCAATACCATGGGAGATCCACGTATCATTGGCAGTTGGGTGAACCTGGAATGAGAGGCTTGTAGCGACTTGTGAGGATGAAGTAGCAGGGCAGTTGATTGGTTCAATTCCTTGTGACATGCGAGCTACTGTTGTGCACAACTTTCAGCATTATCAAAGAAAATTTGATTCCAAGCCATGTAGAGATATTGGGGCAGGTGACCAAAAGATGGGTCTTGAGGAACATCTTAAAGTGGGGGGGGGGAAGAGAGAGAGAGGTGTGATCATTGGGGGTACTCGAGAGCTTGGAGCTTCGACAGCTGAAGAGCCAGCCACCAATCATGTGGCAGTACAACTCTGGGGTGCAGGAGATGCTAGCATTCAAGCAGCACAAGGATCTCTTAAGAGTTGTGCAACTGGAGGAGATTACAGAGATGGGGCAGGCAAGGCTATGCAGGGATTCGAAAGCAAGAATATAAGACTTTTTAAAAATCTTGTTGTTGAACTGAAAACTCTAATAACCCTCATGAGACCCACCGAGACACCTCAATTGATCTCCATGTGGGATTCGTGGAACACAAGCTCCCTCACTAGCGGGCAGAGGCCCACCCAGCTGGGGCTCGTAAATACTTCGTAATAAATGCCGGACTGGGACTGACATGATTGGTAGTCCCGGTCAGGAACTTTTAACTGTAAGACTCATTGCAGCCGCTACTTTGTGTTGGTTTATTAAATACACTTGAACTTGCTTCTCGGGCCTCCTGAGCTTTTATATTGGTGATGAGAGTGGGATCAGTATTTAATAAACCAACAAAGTAAAAGCCGCAAGACGGCTTACAGTTCAAATGTCCAAGCCAGGACTGCTGATCGTGACAGTCCCAGTCCGGGCCGGCTTTTATTTATTTATTTTATTATTTAATAAATATTTTTATTCTCCATTTTCTTCAGAATTTACACCACAGCAACAAACGGTAATGAATACAATGTCAATCCCCTTATCAACAACAACAATCCCATCCTCCCACCACCTGACAATATAAGCATCAAATAAAACTAAACCTCCCAAGGTGGGGAGAAAAAAGAAAAAGGAATCTGGAATCGCCTATGGTCACCATTGACATATACAGTTCCGCCCCCCCCCCCCGTAATATTCAATGCCATCCAATCTCCGAAAGAGTACCGTGAATGACACCCATGAATTGTAGACACCCCCCTCCCAGACTCTTCCCCTCCACTTCCTCTTGTAAACTCCTCCCCCCAACCTCTGTTCCTTCCCCCAACTTTTCACCCCGGCTAGACTCAGCGAAACATGTTGTACCAGGCTCCGATAGCCGCAGCACCCCCCCCCCCCCCCCCCTCCCAACCTCACTCCTGTTCACTGGCTGGCTTAAACCAGCCAGCGTGGAGGCCCCCGTCCGGGTCTCCTTCCCCCTTGCCCAGTCCCAGGAAAACCAAGAAATCTCCTTTAGCACACAGCTACCACATACACACCCAAGCCCCAAAGAACCATCATTGCAAATGAAAGCCCCATCTCTTCCCTTGTCCAAATATATACAGCGTCAACTCATTTAGTACATACACCAACATGCAGTGAAAAAATAAAGTTACATGAGGCTACATCGGCACACGACCATTTCTCAATTCTGCCACAGTCCTTCAGTCTTTGCAAACTCCCCCGCTGCTTCCGCCGTCCCAAAATTAAAGTCCTTGAATTTGTAGGTCACCCTCAACTTAGCTGGATATACTATGCCGCACTGCACGTTGCTGATGTACTCTACCTTCTTCACCCGGCTGAAGGCAGCCTGCCTCCTCATCAGCTCCACCGTAAAGTCCTGGTATATGCGTATACCAGCTCCAGCCCACTGCACCACCCGCTTCTGCTTTGTCCAGCACAGGACTTTCTCCTTCACGCTGTACCTACGGAAACAGAGTTACTACTCTTGGCGACCTTTGATATAGGCCTCCACGACTGATGAGCCCGATCCAGTTCATATTGGGAGGGATCGTCCCCCTCCCCCAATAGCTTTGCCAACATCGTGGCAAAATACTCCGTCGGCCTCGGGCCTTCCACCCCTTCGGGCAGACCCATAATCCTCAGATTCTGTCGCCTGGCTCTGTTTTCCAGGTCTTCCATTTTGGCTCACAGACCCTTGTTGGTCTCTATCACCCTCTGCAACTCCTTCCCCATCGAGGTGAGTTGATCACTGTGCTTTGATAATGCTTCTTCCACTTCCCTCAGTGTCTCACCTTGATCCTGCACCTCCGCCGCTGCGCTTGATACCGCCGCCCTCACCGGGGCAATCGCCTCCTCCACCAGCACTTTCAATACCGCCCTCATCTCCTTCATCGCTTCCAGGTGTTTTGTGAACTGTTTTTCAAGTTCCACAGCCATCACCTTGGTCATTTCTTCTGCTGTGAGTGATGCGGCCTCCCCTGGTGCTCCAGCCTCCGCTTTCCTTACAGTTCCTGCGCTGACTTTTTCACTCCCCGGCGGACTTCTGTTAACCCCCTTTTTCACGGCCGTTTTTCTCCCAAACTTAGACATTTCTCCTCCCTGTGCCTTCTTACAACCTTTTCAGCCTCCGTTGCCCTCTGGACCGGGCGTTAAAATTCCAAAATCCTATTCCCGACCGGGAGCCCTCCAGTGTGCGGCTGCCTCCCGCCTGCCGTCACCGGAAGTCACTTTATTTATTTATTTATTTTAATATAAATTTAGAGTACCCAATTATTTTTTTCCAATTAAGGGACAATTTAGTGTGGCCTATCCACCTACCCTACGCATTTATGGGTTGTGGGGATGGAACCCACGCAGGCATCGGGAGAATGTGAAAACTCCACACAGACAGTGACTCGGGGCCAGGATCGAACCTGGGTCCTCAGCGCCGTGAGGCAGCAGTGCTAACCACTGTGCTACCATGCTGCCCGGGGCGGCTTTTATTAGACAGATCGGCAGGCCTCCGTCCACTAATGAATAGGTGAGTGGGGAGTGACAATGAATGACGGTGATCGATAGATGTCAACGGATATGGGGATAGTGCTGGGAAAATGGCATTGAGGTAGAAGATCAGAGATGATCTGGTTGGCAGAGCAGACTGTTCCATTTAATGCCAATTTTTGGCCAGGGCAGATTGAATGTATTTCACAATGCCTTGCGTGATAGGTCTGTAGCCAGAAAATAGACGACAGTCCTTAGCAGTATATGTGTGTGTCCGTCCATCCTGTGGAGCTAGCACTCACCTGGTTGTAGAAGTGGGCCAGAATTCCTCATGTATCACCGTAGCAATTCTAGGACACAAGCATGTGTTAATTAATATGGCAGTTGATGTCAATTTATTCCCATTTCCCTTTCCTGTCACTTTGAAAAGTTTACGGTGAATATAAAGCCTTCATTGAACATCAAACCAGCACGCAGTGCAATCTGAGAGCCCTGTGAGCTCACTAAGAGGGAAGAACGTGTCATCCTGTCTCCCTCTTTTTTCTCATGTGGTGTAACTGAGGCTTCAGTCTTGGTGCTAGCTGTCTGCTGTCAACGCCTTATCTTCTGACTATCTGTCTAGGAATGTTTGAGATATACCCAGTCACAACCTTGCCTCACAAGAACGGCTGCTTTTGTGGGAACACAGGTGTATTGTGCAGTGTGATCAGTAAATGCTTCTGGAGGGGGGTGGGGAAGACCTGAAAACAGCAGTAACTTTCCTGCAGTGTTGAGAGACAAACTAAACAAGAAATCTCAGCACTTCCTGCATTGCGGTGTGAAGCAAAACCAGTTTTGTGACTTTATTTTTTTCATACTCACTTTCCACAGCAGTCACCTTTATTAATTAAATGGGAAAATTTATTATCTTTGAAGAGTGCAAGAGAATACAGTCCAATGTCATAGTGGCAAACGACTTGGTACATCAATTGCTTTAGCACATGTTAGCTGTAAACTGACAAGCACTAGTCATTATATCTAAATCCACCGGAGCACCCGGAGGAAACCCACACAGACACTGGGATGAACGCGCAGAGTCCGCACAGACAGTGACCCGAGCTGGGAATCAACCTGGGTCCCTGGCGCTGTGAAGGAACAGTGCTACCCACTGTGCTACCATGCTATTCAATTAATGTTCTCATGGATTTCTGAACCAAACTGCAGAGAAATCTGTATATGTAGACTTCCATTTTCCCACCAACCATATCCCAGATCACCTAAGTGCAGAAAACTGACATTGGCAATTCCTGGTCAAAACAGAATTTTATAATTCCATGTGGGGTAGGTGGAGTTGAGGAATTATAATGGCGATGAAGTTTTCCTGTATCTTTTAAATACAGCTCTTCTCATGTGCTTGGGACATCTCGGTGCTTTTTCAGGCAATGATGTTGGAGGATAGATACATCGACATCAATGTCTGATCACAAGCAGGCACTATCACCCGTTTTGTTGGGTTGGTTGTATAGTTTGAGGTCAAATACCAGACTCGCAAAGTAGCTGGTGTAACTGAGGACAGCCAGGGCAGATGCACCAGAGGAGGCCAGAAGAAGCGGTTCCAGAGTGCACTGAAAGCCAACATGAAGAAATGTAACATTGACATCAACTCCTGGGGGTTCATTACCCTGGTCTGAACCAAATAGCGGCAGCGCCGGTGGGAAAGATCCTGGCAATTTAAGACCCAATAATGGCAAAATTAAGAAAATTTAGGAGCACATTATGACCCAAACTGATAACGCAACGTCCAACATGACGACAAATACGCTATGTGCCATGAAGTCTGCAGATCTGAAATGGCCTCTTCAGACTCATGGAAAACAATCATTCTCGCCAGTGAAGGATAACCAATAATAAAACAAAGTGTTGCCACTGTTATAATGTAAGAAACATTGCAGCCAGTTTGTGCACAGCAACAGAAGTGTGGTGATAACCAGAATCTTTTTCAGTGGTATTGGTCAGGACAGTGTGGCGAGCTCTACTGCTCTTCTTTTGAAGTAGTGCCATGGAATCGTTTGCATCCACCCGAGAGGCAGATGGATAGAGTCTCAAGTTAACATATCCTCTAAAAGGTAGCACCTTCAGCACTCCCCCAATTCATAGTGGCAACCTGGATTATGTGCTCAGGTCTCTGGAGTGGCACTTGAACCCACAATCTTCTGACTTAGGCAAGAGAGCTATGGACTGAGCAATGCTCTATGCTTGCGATATGTGGAATGTGCCAGTTCTCCTCACCTGTATGGTTCAAGTGCTTCCACCAGCCAGACTTGTATGCGATACAGAGAAGATGGGTAGATTCTGACACTCAGAATTCATTTGCCCAAGCATCAATATAATAATTGTGTTTAGGAACTGAGAAAGAACATGTGAGCTTGCTGCAATTGTCAACTGTCTTTCTGAAGTTTAATATAACAAGAATTTAATGGGTTAATAGTAAAAAGATTTTTTCCACGAGTGAATTGGTAACAAAAGACATTGTACTAACTCCATAAACAGGAGATGACAAGCTTTTTCTCTTCTATTTTCAAAGTTTAAAAACTTGATTGGACAGCTGTTTGAAGAGGAATCTTCTTAAAGGATATGGGAAGCCAGCAGGAGAGAATTTGTGCACAGCAACCTCCCATAATGGACTATGGGCAGCACGGTAGCATTGTGGATAGCACAATTGCTTCACAGCTCCAAGGTCCCAGGTTCGATTCTGGCTTGGGTCACTGTCTGTGCGGAGTCTGCACATCCTCCCCGTGTCTGCGTGGGTTTCCTCCGGGTGCTCCGGTTTCCTCCCACAGTCCAAAGATGTGCAGGTTAGGTGGATTGGCCATGATAAATTGCCCTTAGTGTCCAAAATTGCCCTTAGTGTTGGGTGGGGTTACTGGGTTATGGGGATAGGGTGGAGGTGTTGACCTTAGGTAGGGTGCTCTTTCCAAGAGCCGGTGCAGACTCGATGGGCCAAATGGCCTCCTGCACTGTAAATTCTATGATAATCTATGCTAATCTATGAAATCATTTGCTAGTGAATGTTTGAGCAATGAATACATCAGAACACGTCTGCTATTTTTCAAATAGTGCCATGGGATCTTGTGCATTGTGCATTTGCTGACTTGTTGGCTAATTTGCTGACTTTGGTGTGTAAAGGATCCCTAATTTTAATGCCAAGCTCAGTTCTTGGGTGAAGTGCTGGAGGGCCACTGGTGTCTTAGGTGATCGAGTTACAAACCCACTGCCAGAAGAGGAGAGCTGACAGAAAGTTGGGAAGTGGGGTGAAGTGGGGCAGACACTGCCCCATGGAGAGACACCGAAGCAACTTCCTTTTTTTTGATTCTTTTTAAAATACTTCCTTGTGCTTGAACACGGTAGCTTCTGCAGGGCATCATATACATGGGTTCTAGGTGAAGATACTGAAGATTACTGTATCGCTCACGAGTGTAGACACAAGACCGGTCAGAATGTAGATTGAGACATTCTGCAAACTGGTCGCAGTGCAAGTTCCTGATGAGCAATTTTGATTTGTGGTTACTTGCTTAACTGGGGTCAAGGGCACTTTTGTGTAGCAATACAGTAGCTTACTGTTCTAGCATCATCACTCTGCCAGGCAAATACACTGGAATGAACTGGAATGCACCATTAACCAGCCTTTCACTCCAACCCTTGCCTGCTGCTGTCTGTAACCTCTGCAATGAGTTAGTCCCTTTGTCTGCCTCCCCACAGTGTCCCTGGTCTCAGCCATAGCTGTCCTCTTGTCATTTGTTGTCAACTAGTCTAAGTTGCACTTGGCATCCGACCTTTCAGGTTTGGAGACTTCTGTGTATTGTCCTTGCTTCCTGTTGGTGCTTACTGATGCGCTGTGTGTGTTAGTCCTTCCTTTTCAGTGGGTTGCTGCTGTTTAATTCCCTGTCCAGCCAGCTTCTATTGCGAGCTCTTGGGCATGGAAAGCACCATTTGTCCAAACAAGCGGACCTCCAGATAGGTAAGTAGAGGAGGTGTTCTTGGGGATCCTTGCACCAGTCCCAATACTGAACTCTCGTCATGGTGGAAGTATCTCTTTGACCAACCTATTGTTTGTCTGTCCTAATGCCGCCTCATGCAACTCAATGTCCTATATTGTCAGATTAATGGTCTTCCAAAGTGCTGAAGTCCAAAATGCCACATAATCTTCGTACCACCACAAGGGTGCCATTGATGTCATGTGGAATGAGCCATCTCTGTTTAGTTTGGATCTTCGGGTATATGAATGAATGAATGTGAGTTCTATTTAAGATGCTGCTTGGGGTGCTGACTTTTGTACTTTATCCTCTTCCTTGTATATGGATGCAGAAATTAATGCTCCTCGATGCTGCTTTCTTTTGCAAGGTTGAGTCCGGCTTAACCTGCAACATTTCCTATTTCATTCCATTGTGCCTGATCCTATTCTGTGCTCTGTGAATGTATGGACATTTGCTCCCAGACATGATCTAGCCTATGTGAGGGATGCTGCATTATCTGTGAATGAAATATCCTCCATTTCTAGTGTGTACCTCAGTCTTTATAGATGAGTGTTTGTGTTATCTGCTCTTTCATCATATTGTTGCTGCTGTTCAGTCACTGGCATAAATAGTATCTCTCCGAGGTCACAGTGTAATCATTCTTCCTGGAGAAAGCCCTCGGTTTAAGATGAGTTTGATGCAGATCATAAATCTCAGTGGTGATAGGAGCCCTTTAATTATATCTTCTTCAAAGTTCCATCTTTCTAAATCTTTATACTGATTTATTGCCAAATTTTAATGGGTTGCTTCTTATTTTTGGAATTTTTTGGCAATTTGGCAATCAAAAAAGTTGACAATTTTGTTTCTCCTCTCTTTGGGGGATAAAAATGCTTCGGCCAAATTGCACTGTTTGAATTTTTTATAGGCCCTAGAGCACAATTGATTAGAAAGGAAAACTGTTTGACAGGAACAACTCCAAACCTGATCTGACCCTGAGCTTGGAAACTGATCCAGCAGGATGCTGATTATCCGGACCAATTGGGAGCAATGAGCGTTCCAGATAAGGAGATACCAGTGGCTGGTTTCACACATTGTGTCATTGTTGGGGTTTTTGCTGTTGAGGCACACTCAATAGCCTGATGCACACTCATCGCCTGGCCAAAGCTGTCAGTAAGAGGGTGGAATGCTGATATGGATGTTGGGAACCTGGGTCAGTGAGTTACTGTCGTGATTGATGAATGTTGGCTAAGGAAGGAAAAGCAAAGATTGGCGCACATTTACATCGCACCTTTTTGGGGCATCGGAAGTACCTTGCAGCTAAGGATGCACTTTTTGAAGTGTAGTCACGAGCTGTTAGATTTCCTACAACCATTTTACAAATTGTAAGAACCCACAGATAGAAATGTGATCATGACAAGGGAATCTGTTTTCCCATTGTTGGCTTGAGGGATGAATATTGGCAGGGCACCTCTGTTCTTTTAAAATTAGTGCCTTGGAATCTATTGCCCCAACTAAAAGACAGCAGAAATGCCCTCCATTTAACAGCGACAGTTCCAGCAGGACAGCATTCCATTGGTGTTGCATTGAGACTGTCAACCTAGACTCTTGTCTTCAAGTCTGTGGAATGGGATTTGAAAACTGATCACATATCTTGCACTGCGTGTGTGGGTAATGTTTGTCATTTGGTTGGAGGGGGTGGTTCAAATTTCTTTTGTGGCTTCCTGTGAAGATGCTTGGTGGCCAACTTGGAAAATCCCTTGATGGCAGCTGAAAGAAATGTTGCACGCTCTGTACGGCCATGAAGCATTAAGTTCTGACTACATTTTCTTCTTGTATATAATGAAACTGCTCCTATTGTTGCTTTAAAAAAAATGAATTGAGTACCCAATTCTTTTTCCCTATTAAGGGGCAATTTAGCGTGGCCAATTTACCTACCCTGCACATTTTTGTGTTATGGGGTGAGATCCACGCAGACACGGGAGAATGTCTGGATCGAACCCGGGTCCTCAGTGCCGTGAGGCACCAGTACTAACCACTGTGCCACCCTCAGTTGCAGCTGTACATAGCAGAGTAATAATTTTTTTTATCCAGGCCCAATTGCATCTCACTTTGGCCCCGAAAATTAAAACCAATCTGGTGTGAAATCTTTGTTAAAAAAAACTTTTTAAAAAATCTTTTGGGTTTTGATATGCTTCTCACAGTTTTATCAGGTATAATGGAGAAGTATTGGGACTGGCTGGGTGAGAAACAGAACCTTGAGGCGTTGAGCGATTCTCCGGAGAGTTGGAGATCTTCAGTTCTTTTGACTGATTGACAACTGCCCGAGAGAGAGGGAACTTTGTGTTAATCAAGTAAACTCCCAATATTTTCTACTATTCTTGTCAGCACGTACAGGAATATAAGGTCATGTCACTGGACGAGTAATCCAGAGATTAAATTCAAATCCCATTTTGGAAGTTTGAGAATTTGAATCTGTCTTTTTTTGAATAAAACTCTAGAAATGAAAACTTGACATCACTGAGCATGAAACTGTAGGATAGTTGTTTAAAAACTCAACTGGTTCAATGATGCATTTAGCTGGCCGTACCTGGCCTACAGGTGATTTTAATCTTGCTCCGGTTGACCATTAATCACTGTCTGAGGTAGCCTGCCTAGCAAGCCACCTAATTAGGGCGACAAAGTGGTTAGTACTGCTGCCCCATGCCGTTGAGGATCCGGGTTCGATCCCAGCCCTGGGCCACTGTCCGTGTGGAATTTGCACATTCTCCCCGTGTTTGCGTGGGTCTCACCCCCACAACCCAAAGATGTGCAAGGTAGGTAGATTGGTGTCACTAAATTGCCCCTTCATTGGAAAAAATTAATTGGGTACGCTAAACTTTTTTTTTTTTAAATCACAGGGGTTGCAGCAGTTCAAGATGGTGGCTCACCACAACCTTTTCACGCAACTAGAGATAGGCAGTAAATTTCAAGAATGTATTTTTAACAAGCTTTGGTTATACACACCTGTTGTTTGTCATGGTATCCTTGCTTGTATTAACACATGGTTGGGTGGAACTTCCCTCCCTTTTTTAAATATGCACAGTCTGTCCAATGCCACTTTAACTGAGAACTTTACCACCCTGCTTAACTATAGTGGTGTCTGTGTGGTGCCATTTTGTTTGAAAATAATGGCCGGTGTTAGTAACTGCCTGAGATTAGACACGACCTATGCCAGGCCTGTAGCAGCAATGTTCATCATGTCTCCTGCCTGTTCAGAGAATTTTACTCCTGTGTAATGCTCAATAATCGAGCTGGCGACTTCCGGTTGCGGCTATGCGGAGCTAACCCGCACGAATGGGCAGCTCCCGCGAAGACGGACTTTCAGGCTCGATAGAGCCCCAATGGGACTTTTCACACAGCCAACCCGTGGGGAAGAGAGGAGAGAGGTCCCCCACTAACCTGTATGGACCGGACCCGCAGCGAAACGGCCAAAACAAACGGCACTGGAGCAGCGGGAGAAGAAGGGTAAAATAAACAAAATGGCGGAAGCCGGGGACAAAGAAGAGATGCAAGAATTCATCAAGCGCTGCTTCGAGGAGCTGCGTAAGGAGATGGTGGCGCCTATGCTGGCAATAATTGAAGGACTTGGGGCAACCCAGAAAGCCCACGAGCTGAAGATCCAGGAGATCCAGGATAAAGTGAGTGAGAATGAGGACGAGCTCTTGGGCCTGGCGGTGAAAGTGGAGCGGCACGAGGCGCTACACAAGACGTGGGCGGGAAGACTCGGAAGACCTGGAGAACAGGTCGAGGAGAAACAATTTGAGGATCCTGGGTCTCCCAGAAGGAGTGGAGGGGGCCGACGCCGCAGCATATGCGGGCACAATGATCGGGGCGCTGATGGGTGCGGAATCCCCCCTGGGGTTGCTGGAGCTGGAAGGGGCGCACCGGGTGCTGGCGAGGAAGCCCAAAGCAAACGAGCCGCCAAGGGCGATGGTGGTGAGATTTCACGGTTCACAGATAGAGAGAGGGTCCTGAAATGGGCCAAGAAGGAGCGAAGCAGCAAGTGGGACAATGCTGAGATTAGAATATACCCGGACTGGAGCACGGAGGTCGCTAAGTGGAGAGCGGGTTTCAACCGGGCCAAAGCGGTGCTGCATCGGAAAGGAGTGAAATTTGGAATGTTGCAGCCAGCGCAACTGTGGGTCACATATAACGGCCAACACCACTACTTCGAAACGCCCGAAGAGGTGTGGACCTTTATATTAACTGAAAAGTTGGACTCTAATTGAGGGTGGGTGGTATTTGAGGGTTGAAGTATGATGGTGGTTGAATATAGGGGGGTAAGCACGTGCAGGGAATGTTATATGGGCTGGGGACGAGAGACAAGGCCGCAACAGAAGCTGCCTCGGGGGGCGGGGCAGGCTCTGGAAAGCGCGGGGTTTTTCTCCCGCGCGCGGGAAGAAAAGGGGGAGGGGGAGCGTAGGAACGTCTACTGATGGGGAGATTCCCACAAGGGGGGGGGCGGGATCAAAGGGATGGCAGGGGAAGCTGGGGTCAGCAGGTGTCAGCAGACTTACGGGAGTGATATGGAGGGAGCAAAAAAGCTAGACTGGTCTAGCGGGGGGGAGAAACAGGGTTGCTGCTGCACTGGCCGAAAGGGAATGGGACACAGAAGAGGTGGCCGGGACGGAGGTGAGGGCGACGCAGACACGCGAAAAACAGAGTGGTGGCAATTCTGGTGGGAAAGCATGTGTCATTTGAGGCCAAGGCTATCGTAGCGGACAATGGAGGGAGATACGTGATGGTGAGTGGTAGGTTGCAAGTGACGTGGGTGGTGTTGGTAAATGTATACGCCCCGAACTGGGATGATGCTGGATTTATGAAGCGCATGTTGGGGCGCATCCCGGACCTGGAGGTAGGAGGACTGATAATGGGAGGGGACTTTAACACAGCGCTGGACCCAGCACTGGACCGCTCCAGATCAAGGACGGGAAAGAGGCCGGCGGCGGCCAGGGTGCTCGGGGTTTATGGACCAGATGGGGGGAGTGGACCCATGGCGGTTTGCAAGACCACAGGCCAGGGAATTTTCTTTCTTCTCCCACGTGCACAAGGCATACTCCCGGATAGGCTTCTTTGTGCTGGGCACGGCGCTCATCCCGAGGGTGGAGGGGACGGAGTATTCGGCCATAGCCGCTTCGGACCATGCCCCGCGCTGGGTGGAAGTGGGGCTGGGAGAGGAGAGGGACCAACGCCCGCTGTGGCGGTTGGATGTGGGACTGTTGGCAGATGAGGTGGTGTGTGGTAAGGTAAGGGGTGTATTGAAAGGTACTTGGAGGCCAATGACAACGAGGAGGTGCGAGTGGGGGTGGTATGGGAGGCGTTGAAGGCGGTGATCAGCGGAGAGCTAATCTCCATCAGGGCTCATAGGGAGAAGACAGAGGGCAGGGAAAGGGAGAGGTTAGTGGGGGAGATTTTGCGAGTGGACAGGAGATACGCAGAGGCCCCGGAGGAAAGATTACTTGGGGAAAGGCGACGGCTTAGACGGAGTTTGACCTGTTGACCACTGGGAAGGCGGAGGCACAGTGGAGGAAAGCGCAGGGGGCGACCTACGAGTACGGGGAAAAGGCCAGTCGGATGCTGGCACACCAGCTCCGTAAGAGGATGGCAGCGAGGGAACTAGGTGGAGTTAAGGATGGAAGGGGAGCCATGGCCCAGTGTGCAACGGAAATAAACAAGGTATTCAAGGCCTTCTCTGAAGAGCTGTACAGATCCCAGCCCCCAGGGGGAGAAGAGGGGATGGGAAGATTCCTGGACCAACTGCGGTTCCCGAGGGTGGAGGAGCAAGAGGTGGCTGGTTTGGGGGCACCAATCGGGTTGGAGGAGCTGAGGAGAGGAGCATGCAGGCGGGGAAGGCCCCGGGGCCGGACGGCTTCCCGGTGGAGATCTATAGAAAGTATGCGGACCTGTTGGCCCCGCTACTAGTGAGGACCTTTAACGAGGCAAGAGAGGAGGGGTCCTTGCCCCCGACAATGTCGGAGGCGACAATTTCCTTGATTCTGAAGCGAGACAAGGACCCACTGCAATGTGGATCGTACAGGCCGATTTCGCTCCTTAATGTGGACGCTAAGCTATTGGCAAAAGTGCTGGCCACGAGGATTGAGGACTGTGTCCCGGGGGTGATACATGAGGACCAATCGGGATTTGTAAAGGGCAGGCAATTAAATACGAATGTGCGGCGGCTCTTAAACGTGATAATGATGCCATCGGAGGAGGGAGAGGCGGAGATAGTGGCAGCCATGGACGCGGAAAAGGCCTTTGACCGAGTTGAGTGGGAGTACCTCTGGGAGGTGTTGCGTAGGTTTGGGTTCGGGGGAGGGTTTATTAGCTGGGTTAAGCTCCTTTACAGTGCCCCGGTGGCAAGTGTGGTGACGAACCGGCGGAGGTCGGAGTACTTTCGGCTGTACCGAGGAACGAGGCAGGGGTGCCCTTTGTCCCCCCTGTTGTTTGCATTGGCGATCGAACTCTTAGCCATATCACTGAGGGAGTCTAATAAATGGAGGGGGGGTGGTCTGCGGGGGGGGGGGGGGCGGGGGAGAGCATCAGGTGTCGCTATACGCGGACGACTTGCTGCTGTACGTGGCGGACCCAATGGAGGGGATGGTGGAGGTTATGCAGACTTTGAGGGAGTTTGGGGAGTTCTCGGGCTATAAGCTCAATGTAGGGAAGAGCGAGCTTTTTGTACTACAGGCAGGGGACCAAGAAAGAGGGATAGGGGACCTACCACTGAGGAGGGCCCTACACAAACTGAATCTGACGAGGTTGGTGGACCAAATGGAGGTGGACTTCAAAAGCTGGGACATGTTGCCGCTCTCGTTGGCGGGTAGAGTGCAGTCGGTAAAAATGGTGGTCCTTCCGAGGTTTTTGTTTGTGTTCCAGTGCCTCCCCATCGTGATCACCAAAGGCTTTTTCAAGAGAGTAGATAGGAGTATTATGGGGTTTGTGTGGGCAAACAAAACCCCGAGGGTAAGGAGAGGGTTCCTGGAGCTCAGTAGGGACCGAGGAGGGCTGGCGCTGCCAAACCTAGGGAGCTACTACTGGGCAGCAAATGTGGCGATGATCCGTAAGTGGGTTATGGAGGGAGAGGGGGCGGCATGGAAGAGGATGGAGATGGCGTCCTGCAAAGGAACGAGCTTGGGGGCGCTGGTGACGGCACCGTTGCTGCTCTCGCCATCGAAGTACACCACGAGCCCGGTGGTGGCGGCAACGTTAAGGATCTGGGGCCAGTGGAGACGGCATAGGGGTGCAGTGGGAGCCTCGGTGTGGTCCCCGATCAGGGGTAACCACCGGTTTGTCCCGGGGAAGATGGACGGGGGGTTCCAGGGCTGGCACCGGGCGGGGATTAGAAGAATGGGGGACCTGTTCATCGACGGGACATTTGCGAGCCTAGGGGCACTGGAGGAGAAGTTTGAGCTACCCCCGGGAAATGCATTCAGATATATGCAGGTGAGGGCTTTTGTGAGGCGACAGGTCAGGGAATTCCCGCTGCTCCCGACACAGGAAATTCAAGACAGGGTGATCTCGGGTGTATGGGTCGGGGAGGGCAAGGTTTCGGCAATACACCAAGAGATGAAAGAAGAGGGGGAAGCGCTAGCAGAAGAGTTGAAGGGTAAATGGGAGGAGGAGCTGGGGGAGGAGATAGAGGAAGGTTTGTGGGCTGATGCCCTGGGTAGGGTCAATTCCTCCTCCTCATGTGCCAGGCTCAGCCTGATACAATTTAAGTTGGTTCACAGAGCGCACTTGACGGGGGCGAGGTTGAGCAGGTTCTTTGGGGTAGAGGACAGATGTGGAAGGTGTTCAGGGAGTCCGGCGAACCATGTCCATATGTTTTGGTCATGCCCGGCACTGGAGGGGTTCTGGAGAGGAGTGGCGGGAGCAATATCTCAGGTGGTGAAAGTCCGGGTCAAGCCAAGCTGGGGGCTAGCAATATTTGGAGTAGTGGACGAGCCAGGAGTGCAGGAGGCGAAAGAGGCCGGCATTCTGGCCTTTGCGTCCCTGGTAGCCCGGCGAAGGATCTTGCTAATGTGGAAGGAGGCGAAGCCCCCTAGCGTGGAGGCCTAGACAAACTACATGGCTGGGTTCATAAAGTTGGAAAGGATTAAGTTTGCCTTGAGAGGGTCTGCGCAGGGGTTCTACAGGCGGTGGCAACCGTTCCTAGACTACCTCGTGGAGCGTTAGAGGAAGGTCGGTCAGCAGCAGCAGCAACCCTGGGGGGGGCGGGGAACGAGAGATTGCCTGAGGGGACGGACGAGCGGGGGATAACATGGACGGTGGGGGGGAACTGGAGCGACCGGGCGAGAGCCAGTGTATAAATATATCATCTTAACCATGTATATATCTTGCTTAGGGCGATTTTGTGTTACTTTGTTACAGGGGTGGGGCGGAGTTTATTGTTTGTAAGGGGGAAAATTTGTTTTGTTAAAAAACTTTAATAAATATATATATTTTTAAAACATAATAATCGAGCTGGCTTCTTCCTGTGACTGGTAACTGCTAAGACTGTCCTGAATCGAAAGGGATGGACTTTTGTTGGGTAGATCCTTTGCCAAAAGCACTTCAGACAAGTTGAAACTGCGGTGAAGAGCAACAGTGTGCTCAGAGCTGAGTTTGTAAGTGCAGAGGCTTGGTTGGATATCTGGTCTCACAGCAGAATGTGTGACATTCGGCTCGAGATAAATGCATCGAAGCATACATTGAAGCTTGCTACAACCCCAGAACTGATTCACACTGCACCTTTCGCTGGGAGATGGACGCTAATGGGACAGTGGAAATTTGGAAATGCTGCTACACGTTTGTCTAAACTTCTTGTGCAGCATCCCTGGGCAGCAGGTGTGGCTGCCATCACAACCTCAATCAATCCCTGTGGCCCAGTGTGCGGGGAGCTAGTCCCTCTGCGGCTGGAAGGTTAACACAACTACCACTGCCACGTGCAGGGTGATACAGCCATGCTCCCGGGGGTGGCCGTGAACAATGATTACTACAGATGTGAGTGAAAGACGTGTGAGGAGAGGTACCTGGGAGAGTATAAAGAATCAGCGACCCATTCTTTGAACTGTAGGGGCAGAATGCCAGAAAAACTTGTACTCATTCTTCGAACTCAGCGAGGCAAGTCTGGAATCCATTCCTGAACCTTGGGCTGACTGACTTCAGTTACGTGTGCGGATTTAAGAACCTGGGGATTGCCCTTCTTGGAGAAGAGAAGATTAGTGGAAAATTCAATAGATCTCAAATCCTGAGGGGGTTGAAACTTCAATAGCCAGAGGACACTAGTTTAATATAGCTGGCAAACAGCCCAGAAGGGGAGATGAGATTTAAGTGAGTTAAGGTTTTCAGGAAAGCACTGCCGAGAAGGTTTCTATGGCGGTATCTCCCAAACCCAACAGCCACCACCAGTTGAAAGGTCAGCTGCTTGGTTCCCAAGTCACCGGTCTTCTGAGTGGGACCCGCATCAGAGTTCCTTCATTGTCATTGGATCGAGATCTTTCAACTCCCTCCCTAATAGCACTGTGGGAGTACCTGCACAAAATAAAGTGCAGTGGTTAAAGAAGGCGACCAGGGATGTGAAATAAATACCAGCCTAGTCAGCAACGCCTGAATCCCAAGGTTGAATTAAAGGAGACAGAAACTTAATCATAGGCAGACAGAGCCCTAGCTGTTCTATGCACCCAGCCTCAGCCCAACAATCCTGGTTTGAAAACCAATGGTGCAGCAGGCGTCTATCGTCCTCCGTGTTGAAGTATGGTGTTGTGGGATTTACTCCACGTTTTAATTTATTCTGATTGTTGTTCTCAATTACTGTAATTGGGCAAGGGAGCAATGACTGAGATTAGTAACTATGAAGCAATTATAAAGATTATCTGTAGGCACAACAAGAAGTCAATATTTCATAAATACTCTCTAGATATAATGCATAAAAACAGCCAGCTCTTTTGCAGTGAGTATTGGATTGGAGTTGTAGCGGCGAGGAGTTTTTGGAAAACTGAGTTTGGAGAGATGGGGGTTGGGTGGTGGTGGGGGCGGGGAGAGAGAGAGAGAGAGAGAGAGGTTGAAGGCGGCACGGTGGTGAGAGAGATTCTTTGTTATGTAACTTGTGATTCAACAGAGTCTCTGATTACTTAAATCATCTCCCTCGGGCTCATTCTGTGAGTTACCCAGGAAAAATGCTGAAACGTTCACAGTGAGATGCTCATATGGAGTTGTTTCCTTTTTTGCTGGTTTTCATCTTTTTCCCTCTCTCCTGTTTGTTTTAAAAAAAAATACATTTGTCCCTGACGCAGTTAACCCTGTTGGCTCTGAATTCTGGTGATACAAGAGACTCGCGCTTATAACCAATGAAGTACTTGTGACATGTAGTTAGTTACTGTTCTGACTTCAAACACAGCACCCAATTTGCACACAGCCAACTCCCCCACACAGCAATTAGAAATTACCCAATGTTTTTAGTGACGTTAATTTGAAGGGATATAGGACATCAAAAAAAAAACATTTCCAGCTCCTCATGGGATCTTTTATGTCCAGGTAGGACACCGAGAACTGCTGTTTAACATCTCATCTAAAAGCTGTACCTCAGACAGTGCTGCATTATCTATCCCCTGAGCTCCAGCCTTCAGTAGATATTCTAGAGTCAGGTGCGTGTGCTACCAGTGAGTCACAGCTCACACAGTAAAGTCTCGCTGCTCGCAGTGTGCCATACCAGCCCTCAGCAGTAGGGCGTTCTCTTTTGTAGACTAACATAATGCAGTGAGCTGGGAAATATCCTCCTTGTTGTACAGTTTGCCTGAATCACAAGTCCAAAATCTGATGTATGAAAGTTTTTTTTTTTAAATTACTGTAATACCGGAGACTGCACGATATGTCCTAGATTCCAAACTTCAATCCTCTTGGCAGGATCCTTAACCTAGATTTAGCACGCACATCTTTGCTCTTTCGTGTGGCTGTGGGGAGTTATTTGCCCATCTCCCTTCCTTTCCTGGGCTTTTCTGCCATTGCTGTTCGTGACGATCACCGTACTCTGCACTTGAAAGACTGAGCAGACCATTTAACTTGGGCTATTCCTGAGTGACCTTGATACAGCTTCATGAGATGGCTGAATGATGACTGGCTCACACCTTGGCCACCCTTTCTCTGTTGGGAGTCAGCAGAACAGTGATGATATTCAGCATTCTTAACTCCAGCGTGATGTGCGTGGAGCATCCTCGTGATCTTCTTCAGAGAACATGACTCATGAAAGACTTTAAAAACCTGATCTTTCTTTCCCACTGGAACAAAGTAAGTTAGAGGCTGTGTGATCGGGCATTTTCAAAATTGAAAGGGGTTGAGTAGCTAAATAATGAAGAGTTCCACTGGTGATGAGGCCTGAACTCTTATCATTAGAAAGGAAGAATTAAATATTTTCTCTCCAAATTACAGCATGGAGTGCTTTACCCTGATGTCTACTGAGGTAGAGGCTATAATATCACAATTGTACGGTACAGAAAGAGGCCATTCAACCCATCGCATCTGGACCGGCTCTCCAAATGAACATCATGACTTAGTGTCATACCCCTGTACATTGTTTCTATTCAAGTAATCCTCTAATGCCCTCTTGAATGCCTTGATTGAACCTGCCTCCACCACACTTGCAGGCCGTACATTCCAGACCCAACCATTCGCTGTGTGAAAGGAGTTTTTTCTCATCACATTTGCTGCTTTTGCAAATCACTTTAAATCTGTTCTCTTGGTCTCTAGCTTTTTACGAGTGGGAACAGTTTCTCCCTATCTACTCTGTCCAGCCCTCTCATGATTTTGAGCACCACTATTAAATCTCCTCTTAACCTTCTTCTTTCCAAGGAGAACAGTCCCAACCCCTCTATCCTCGTAGCTGAAGTTTCTCATCCCTGGAACATTCTTGTAAACTTCTTCAGCGCACTCTCCAATGTGTTCACATCCTTCCTATAGTGTGGCGCCCAGAATTGTGCGCAATATTCCAGCTGATGTCTAATTAGTGCCTTCAGCATAACCTCCTGTACTCTGTCCCCACTAATAAAGCTCAGGATACTATATGCTGTATTACCTGCTCTTTTCACCTGTCCTGCCTCCTTCAATTATCTATTCAAATATGCACTCTGATCCCTCTACTCCTGCACTCACTTAAGAATTGTGCCCCTTATTTTCTAATGTCTCTCCATGTTCTCCATACCAAAATGCATCACCTTGCACTTCTCCACGTTGAACTTCCATCTACCACCTATCAGCTCACCCCACCAACTTGTCTGTGTACTTTTGAAGTTCTACATATCCACATCACTGTTTCCGATGTTGATTAGGGACCTACAAAGGAATTTACACATGGAGGCAGGGAGCATAGCGGAGATATTACATTTTCCATCTGTCTTTACTAAGGAGGTGGATGCAATTAGGCTATGGTGACAGACAAAGAAACTCTTGACATTAGAAGGGTTTAAAATTGCTAAGGAGGAAGTGTTGGATAGAGTGTCGGGTCAGAAAGTTGACAAGGCACTGGGACCAGATGAGATGCATCCAAGGATGTTGAAGAAAATGAGACTAAATTTCAGGGGCACTAGCCATAATCTCTGTCTTCCCTAAACTCGGGGCATGTGTCAGAGGACTCGAGAATTGCAGACATTATGCCTTTGATTGAAAAACGTTGTAAAGACCAGAAATTACAAACTAGTCAGTTTAACCTCCATGGTGGGGAGGCTTCAAGAAATCATTATTCAGAATAGAATTAGTAGTCACATGGAAAAATTTGGGTTGGTTGGATGGATTTGTTTATTGTCAGTGTACCAAGGTACAATGAAAAGTATTTTTCTGCAAGCGGCTCAACAGATCATTAAGTACATGAAAAGAAAAGGAAATAAAGAAAATACATAATAGGGCAACACGAGGTACACAATGTAACTACATAACACCGGCATCGGGTGAAGCATACACGGGTGTAGTGTTAATGAGGTCAGTCCATAAGAGGGTAGTTTAGGAGTCTGGTAACAGCGGGGAAGAAACTGTTTTTGAATCTATTTGTGTGTGTTCTCAGACTTTTGTATCTCCTGCCCGATGGAAGAAGTTGGAAGAGTAAGTAAGCCGGGTGGGAAGGGTTTTTGATTATGCTGCCCGCTTTCCCCAGGCAGCGGGAGGTGTAGATGGAGTCAATGGATGGGAGGCAGGTTTGTGTGATGGACTGGGCTGTGTTCACAAGTCTCTGAAGTTTCTTGAGGTCTTGGACCGAGCCGTTGCCATACCAGGCTGTGATGCAGCCCAATAGGATGCTTTCTATTGTGCATCTGTAAAAGTTGCTAAGAGTTAATGTGGACATGTCAAATTTCCTGAGGAAGTATAGGCGCTGTTGTGCTTTTTTGGTGGTTGGGTGGACCGGGACAGATTTTTGGAGATGTGTACTCCTAGTAATTTGAAACTGCTAACCATCTCCACCTCGGCCCCGTTGCTGCTGACAAGTGTGAGCACAGTACTTTGCTTTCTGAAGTCAATGACCAGCTCTTTAGTTTTGCAGGCATTGAGGGATAGATTATTGTCACTGCACCACTTCACTAGGTTCTCAATCTCCCTCCTGTATTCTGACTCGTCGTTATTCGAGATCCAGCCCACTATGGTCCTATCGTCAGCAAACTTGTGGGTGGAAGTTGGAAGAGCCTGCATCGATTTGTAAAGGGGTAGTAGTGTTTATCCAACTTTCCGGAATTTGTTTTGAAGAGGGAACAGAAAGGATTGATGAGGGTGATGCTGATGTGGTATACATGGACTTTCAAAACACATTTGATACTGCGCCACACAACCAACTTGAGGAAAGTTAATATGGATTGGCTGAGTAATAGTCAATGGATATTTTTCAGGCTGGAGGAAGGTTTGTGGTGAGGTTCCCCAGGTATTGGAACCTTCGCTTTTGCGGATATACAAATCTAGGTCTTGGTGTGTTGGGGACAATCTCAAAGGTTTGCGGATGACACAAAACTTGGAACCCTGCCTTTTGCTAACTTTTTGTACTATTTAGATGCCTGTAGAAGACTTGGATTCTTATGTTAGCTGCAAATCTCTTTTCATGCTCTCTCTTTACTTATTTGCTTCTTCATCGCCTCTGAACCTTTTGTATTCAGCCTAGTTCTCAATTGTATTTTATACCTGAATGTCATGTGCACACTTTTTCTTTATCTTCCTACTTCATCCAGGGTGCTATGGATTTATTTGTCCTATCGTTGCCTTTGAGGTCATATAACTTGACTGTGCCTGAACTATTTCTTTTTTAAAGGTAGCCCATTGTTCTGCTACAGTTTTTTCCTGCCAACTGTTTGTTCCAATCTGTCCGGCCCAGCGCCATACATTTTTGCCCCAATGACGTCGGCTCACCCCTAGTTACTTCATCTTACTCTGGATTGCCCATTTTCCTTTTTTTCTACCATCATCCTAAATCTTACAATGCAATGATCACTTTTCCTAGATGTTCCACCACTGACACTTGATTAAGTAGCTCACCGGGCGACGTGGTAGCACAGTGGTTAGCACTGTTGCTTCACAGCGTCAGGGTCCCAGGCCCGATTCCCAGCTTGGGTCACTGTCTGTGCAGAGTCTGCATGTTCTCCCTGTGTATGCGTGGGTTTCCTCCGGGTGCTCCGGTTTCCTCCCACAAGTACCGAAAGACGTGCTTGTTACACGAATTGGACATTCTGAATTCTCTTCTGTGTACCCGAACAGGCGCTGGAATGTGGCAACTAGGGCATTTTCACAGTAACTTCATTGCAGTGTTGATGTAAGCCTACTTGTGACACTAATAAAGATTATTCATTGTTGTTCCACGACAGATCCATCAGTGCATCCTTTCTTGTTGGACTGGACATATACTGCTGTAGTAAACATTCCTAAATACAGGAAGGTTTGTCTCTCCACCCTTTACCCAAATGTAGACCAGAAGAGTGGCCACGTTCTTCTCAGATGGACACTAGGTCCATGGCACTTTTTCTAAAGAACAATCGGGGTGTTTTCCTTGATGTTCTGTTCACTAGTCATTCCCGATCTAGCATTACTAAAACATCACATTGCTGTCTTGCGGTATGCAAATTGGCTGCCATGTTTCCTACATGACAGCAGTGACTGCACTTCAAAAAGTATTTCATTGGCTGAAAACCTTTTGGGATGCACTGGTGTCATGGAAGGTGCTATATAAATGTAGGTTCTTCCTTATTTCTTTCGAAGGAATTTGACTTGAGTATTGTGAAAGGCACAAATCTCAGAAGAAGTGGGAAACGGGCTTGGATGTTGGTTAAAGACATTGGGCCAGGCGAGAGGGCCACCTCCTGTGTGGTAATTTCTGATTGTGAGACTGAGTGACCTGGTATTGCACTGCAACCAGCCTGTGGGAATGGCCAAGGTGTCCTGCACCACAGAAAGGTCAGTTCCACCCAGTACCTGTCCACAGTCATACATTTGATGAAAACGTGTTGTGAACAACTTGGTATTTTCACTGTCGTGGGAATTTACAATATGAAATTTGCATACCAACTCCCCCACCCCTAAAAAGAGCTCTTTACCGCCACCCTACCTGTCCTCTTCACAGCCTACCTCTAGGATTTGATGGGGTGTTGGGGAGGTGCATTTCAAGATATTAGATGTATATTTTTATGCACAGAAATTAATTGGGAGTGGGAAAAGGTCCAGTGCAGACTGTCGCCCACATTTTTCATGATCCTGAGCTGGTTTCTTTTGCAGTGCATCGTTTCTCCTTTTCTATTATTTAAGTTGTTCCATTGTCCATTAGATATGGCATTACGTCACTGAAATGCGGTTTGGTCTGTTCCTTTCTCCCCCTGCCCACACTATTTTTTTTATTTTCCCGCCCACACTGTGACTCCTGCAGGAAGCAGCTTGCCTGTCTGTTGTAGCATAAATGTAACTATTTAAATTGCAGTCAGTATCTCCTGATTCTTTCCTCCTTTTAAAAATGTGTATTTCTCCGTTAATGGTTTGTACTGTTTGCTCATCGGAAATAGTCCTGCTATGGGATGCCCCTTTATAACTAAAGTGGAACTGTGTAGAATACTTGGGGAGGTGTCTGGAAAGAGATTTATGATCAAAAAAGGTGGAGACTGATCACAAAGCCATTTAAATAATAATCGCTTATTGTCACAAGTAGGCTTCAATGAAGTTACTGTGAAAAGCCCCTCGTCGCCGCATTCCAGCGACTGTTCGGGGAGGCTGTAGGAGAATTGAACCCACGCTGCTGGCATTGTTCTGCATTGCAAGCCAGCTATTTAGCCCACTGTGCTAAACCAGCCCCTGGTTAAAAGCAGCATTTTAAAAACTTTTTTAAAAAAATTTAGAGTACCCAATTCTTTTTTTTTTTCAGAGGCAATTTAGCATGGCCAATCCACCTACCCTACACATCTTTTTGGGTTGTGGGGGTGAGACCCACGTAGACATGGGGAGAATGTGCAAACTCCACACAGACAGTGACCCAGGGCCAGGACGAACCTGGGACCTCAGCAGCCACGAGGTTGCAGTGCTAACCACTGTATCGCCGTGCTGCATGATTTTTTTAAACTTATAACCGTGGGCTATATGTTTACAGGTGGCATATTTAAACTTGAGTGAACGACTTCTGTCGTTCGTTGTGACGGTTCTGACAGCAGGTGTGCACAAAGTTATGCCTCCACCAGTGTCAATAGTGTGTGAGTTTTCATGGTTCCAGTTTGTGGTGACTGATCAGACATTTTTCCGTGATATTTCCAGTCTATATTGTATAATTCTTGGGAATAAGCTGCAATGTTCAAATATCAATCTTCACAGGAGTGGGCAAAAGAGAATCTCTGCATTTCTTTGGTTCTTATGTAGAACTAGTTCTTAAATCCTTTGAACGTAGCTTTAATGATGGCTTAAGAGAGCTGGTGAATAATGTTTGCTAGTTTATAAATCTGTAACAAGGAGTTATAGATTTACGATTAGTACTGGAAATGTAAAGAATAAGTTGGGACTTTGTAACCAAGCTATTGAATTGGGAAATTCATATCAATTGCACAGTTTTAAGAAGGAATGAATAAACAAACGCTTTAGGGAACAGGATTCAAGAATCCTGGGCAAATGCAGGAAATTAGAATTGCAATGGCTGAGTTGATGTAGTTAGCATTGAGGCAAGAAACCTAATTTCCTACCCCCAGAATGAAATTTCTATGATTGTCTACCTTGGTGGTCGGGTGGGGGAAAGAGTGATAGAGGTTATCCTATTCTGCCTCCCCACCCCCAAGTAGATGACTGTTCCATAATCTCTGGCTAGTAAATAGACTCCAAGACCCTGTTGGGTGGAAGGAAGTCAAAATAAAGTAGTCATTGCTGAAGTGCTCCCCACTTCAGAAACTGTCCACGCTGATGGATAAATTGACAATTGGTATCTCTTTGAGAAATGTGTTTGACTTTGACAAGCTGTAGGGGGCAGGTACTGAGCCGGTTGTCTCGGATCATGTCTTCAGGATCCTTAAGGGGGAGGGTGAGCAGCCAGAAGTCGTGGTGCACATTGGTACCAACGACGTAGGTAGGAAAAGGGGTGTGGAGGTAATAAATGAGTTTAGGGAGTTAGGCTGGAAGTTAAAAGCAAGGACAGAGTTGTCATCTCTGGTTTGTTGCCGGTGCCACGTGATAGCGAGGTTAGGAATAGGGAGAGAGTGCAGCTGAACACGTGGCTGCAGGAATGGTGTAGGAGGGAGGGCTTCAGGTATTTGGATAATTGGAGCGCATTCTGGGGAAGGTGGGACCTGTACAAGCAGGACTGGTTGCATCTGAACCAGAGGGGCACCAATATCCTGGGAGGGAGGTTTTTTAGTTCACTCCGGGAGGGTTTAAACTAATTTGGCAGGGGGGTGGGAACCGGATTTGTAGTCCAGCAACTAAGGTAGCCGATATTCAGGACGCCAAAGCGTGTAATGAGGCAGTGGGGAAGGGAACACTGACAAAGGAGAGTACTTGCAGGCACGGAGATGGGTTGAAGTGTGTATACAACGCAAGAAGCATCAGGAATAATGTGGGTGAACTTAAGGCATGGATTGGTACTTGGGACTACGATGTGGTGGCCATCTCGGAAACTTGGATAGAAGAGGGGCAGAAATGGTTGTTGGAGGTCCCTGGTTATAGATGTTTCAATAAGATTAGGGAGGGTGGTAAAAGAGGTGGGGGGGGGGGGGTGGCATTGTTAATTAGAGATAGCATAATAGCTGCAGAAAGGCAGTTCGGGGAGTATCAGCCTACTGAGGTAGTATGGGTTGAAGTCAGAAATAGGAAAGGAGCAGTCACCTTGTTAGGAGTTTTCTACAGGCCCCCCGATAGTAGCAGAGATGTGGAGGAACAGATTGGGAAACAGATTTTGGAAAGGTGCAGAAGTCACAGGGTAGTAGTCATGGGTGACTTTAACTTCCCAAACATTGAGTGGAAACTCTTTAGATCAAATAGTTTGGATGGGGTGGTGTTTGTGCTGTGTCCAGGAAGCTTTTCTAACACAGTATGTAGATTGCCCGACCAGAGGGGAGGCCATATTGGATTTGGTACTTGGTAATGAACCAGGGCAAGTGATAGATTTGTTAGTGGGGGAGCATTTTGGAGATAGTGACCACCATTCTGTGACTTTCACTTTAGTAATGGAGAGGGATAGGTGCGTGCAACAGGGCAAGGTATACAATTGGGGGAAGGGTAAATACAATGTTGTCAGACAAGAATTGAAGTGCATAAGTTGGGAACATAGGCTGTCAGGGAAGGACACAAGTGAAATGTGGAACTTGTTCAAGGAACAGGTACTACGTGTCCTTGATATGTATGTCCCTGTCAGGCAGGGAAGAGATGGTCGAGTGAGGGAACCATGGTTGACAAGAGAGGTTGAATGTCTTGTTAAGAGGAAAAAGGAGACTTATGTAAGGCTGAGGAAACAAGGTTCAGACAGGGTGTTGGAGGGATACAAGATAGCCAGGAGGGAACTGAAGAAAGGGATTAGGAGAGCGAAGAGAGGGCATGAACAATCTTTGGCGGGTAGGATCAAGGAAAACCCCAAAGCCTTTTACACATATGTGAGAAATATGAGATGACCAGAGCGAGGGTAGGTCCGATCAAGGACAGTAGCGGGAGATTGTGTATTGAGTCTGAAGAGATAGGAGAGGCCTTGAACGAGTACTTTTCTTCTGTATTTACAAATTAGAGGGGCCATATTGTTGGAGAGGACAGTGTGAAACAGACTGGTAAGCTCGAGGAAATACTTGTCAGGAAGGAAGATGTGTTGGGCATTTTGAAAAACTTGAGGATAGACAAGTCCCCCGGGCCTGACGGGATATATCCAAGGATTCCATGGGAAGCAAGAGATGAAATTGCAGAGCCGTTGGCAATGATCTTTCCGTCCTCACTGTCAACAGGGGTGGTACCAGGGGATTGGAGAGTGGCGAATGTCATGCCCCTGTTCAAAAAAGGGACTAGGGATAACCCTGGGAATTGCAGGCCAGTTAGTCTTACTTCGGTGGTAGGCAAAGTCATGGCAAGGGTACTGAGGGATAGGATTTCTGAGCATCTGGAAAGGCACTGCTTGATTAGGGATAGTCAGCACGGATTTGTGAGGGGTAGGTCTTGCCTTACAAATCTTATTGAATTCTTTGAGGAGGTGACCAAGCATGTGGATGAAGGTAAAGCAGTGGATGTAGTGTACATGGATTTTAGTAAGGCATTTGATAAGGTTCCCCATGGTAGGCTTCTGCAGAAAGTAAGGAGGCATGGGATAGTGGGAAATTTGGCCAGTTGGATAACGAACTGGCTAACCGATAGAAGTCAGAGAGTGGTGGTGGATGGCAAATATTCAGCCTGGATCCCAGTTACCAGTGGCGTACCGCAGGGATTAGTTCTGGGTCCTCTGCTGTTTGTGATTTTCATTAATGACTTGGATGAGGGACTTGAAGGGTGGGTCAGTAAATTTGCAGATGATACGAAGATTGGTGGAGTTGTGGATAGTGAGGAGGGCTGTTGTCGCTGCAAAGAGACATAGATAGGATGCAGAGCTGGGCTGAGAAGTGGCAGATGGAGTTTAACCCTGAAAAGTGTGAGGTTGTCCATTTTGGAAGGACAAATATGAATGCGGAATACAGGGTTAATGGTAGAGTTCTTGGCAATGTGGAGGAGCAGAGAGATCTTGGGGTCTATGTTCATACATCTTTGAAAGTTGCCACTCAAGTGGATAGAGCTGTGAAGAAGGCCTATGGTATGCTTGCGTTCATTAACAGAGGGATTGAATTTAAGAGCCGTGAGGTGATGATGCAGCTGTACAAAACCTTGGTAAGGCCACATTTGGAGTACTGTGTATAGTTCTGGTCGCCTCATTTTAGGAAGGATGTGGAAGCTTTGGAAAAGGTGCAAAGGAGATTTACCAGGATGTTGCCTGGAATGGAGAGTAGGTCTTACGAGGAAAGGTTGAGGGTGCTAGGCCTTTTCTCATTAGAACGGAGAAGGATGAGGGGCGACTTGATAGAGGTTTATAAGATGATCAGGGGAATAGATAGACAGTCAGAGACTTTTTCCCCGGGTGGAACAAACCATTACAAGGGGACATAAATTTAAGGTGAATGGTGGAAGATATAGGGGGGATGTCAGAGGTAGGTTCTTTACCCAGAGAGTAGTGGGGGCATGGAATGCACTGCCTGTTGAAGTAGTTGAGTGGGAAACATTAGGGACCTTCAAGCAGCTATTGGATAGGTACATGGATTACGGTAAAATGATATAGTGTAGATTTATTTGTTCTTAAGGGCAGCACGGTAGCATTGTGGATAGCACAATTGTTTCACAGCTCCAGGGTCCCAGGTTCGATTCCGGCTTGGGTCACTGTCTGTGCGGAGTCTGCACATCCTCCCCGTGTATGTGTGGGTTTCCTCCGGGTGCTCCGGTTTCCTCCCACAGTCCAAAGATGTGCAGGTTAGGTGGATTGGCCATAATAAATTGCCCTTAATGTCCAAAATTGCCCTTAGTGTTGGGTGGAGGTGTTGACTTTGGGTAGGGTGCTCTTTCCAAGAGCCGGTGCAGACTCAATGGGCCAAATGGCCTCCTTCTGCACTGTAAAATCAATGATAATCTATGATTAATCTAGGACAAAGGTTCGGCACAACATCGTGGGCCGAAGGGCCTGTTCTGTGCTGTATTTTTCTATGTTCTATGTTATAAGTGCCCAAGTTAAGCATCTGTGTTGCTTCTAGTGACTCTGATTTTAATGTTATTTCAACTGGGGGGGGGGGGGTTTAAAAAGTTATGGAAGTTTCAAGGTTTAAAAATCTGCACCACACACCCCTGGCTCTTACAACAGATAGATGTGGCACTATTTTGGTACTGGATTACGCAGACTGCGAGTTTCCCGGTTTGATTCCCAGTCTTCTACCGAGTAAGTGTCATTTGGCCCCACCACTCCCAGGGCTAGAACAGCGATAGGGAGGGGAAGAAACACTTGCTATGTTCAATGTTCTGTTACCAAGGCATCTATTGATCCTTGACTTGGCCCCGAGGAAATGCAAGGTCACCTTTCTGTCAGAAGGTGTATCTGAAATTGTTATGTATTGTGCGGAAGCATAGTGCATTTGGCCCATCATGAATGCACTGGCTCTTTGAAACCTAACAAATTATTTCAATTTTCACCCCAGAGCTTTGAAAATCCATCTTTTCAAAAATGTATCCAATTCCGCTTTGAAAGTTGATATTGAATTTGTTTCTGGGCAGTGCACTTCAGCTCAACTTGCTGAATTTGAACAATTTTTTAAAAATTGTTGTGCTTTGTTCTCTCTGCCTGCACTCTTCAATTCTGGTACCTATTAGTACCTGCAATCTATCTCCTTTGCATTTGCCCATATAAAGATTCACTGGGAAGAGAATGTCCTTTTTCCATACTGTTCTATCAGAGCTGGTCATTTTGTGTTTTTTAACTTTAAGATTGAAGGTTATCATTCTTCCAAGGTCTTGTCCACCATGTCAGGGAGCTACGAATGCTTAATTAGAGGGAATTTGGATTGTAGAGCAGAAAATGCTGCAGCAGTGAGCCCAATGTGAACTGACACGAAGACTCTGACTGCTAACATGCTTGGAATAATATTATCCCATTGCCGTGTACTGCAGAACGCTCATTGGGTCTTCTGACAGCTCATGCTCCCTACTTCCCTCTGCCTTTCATTCCTCCAAAAGTCTTCGGACCTGTGAATCTCGTCCTGAGACACGTACCCACGACTTCCTGAAGTGCTATTAACGCAAACTTCACCGTGGATTTAGGCTCTTAATGCTGTTGAACCTTCCCCTGGTTTGTAGGATTGATTTTAATTGGTTTTGTGGCATTGAGGTAGCTTTATGTTTAATGTGCGTAGGTGTCTTTCAAGGCATATTAACTGATTAATATTTTTGTTGGCTATGAACATCACCCACATGTAACTAAGCATATTTTGTGTTGATGATGTGGGTTACACAGGTTAATTCTCCAATGTAAATATTTTGAATAAACTGCATCTTATTGGATCTCTAATCCAGATGGTGCTACATGAAGGCTAGGATTTGGCACATATCTGTGCCCTGACTCTGTTTGCAATCACCTATCTCGACTCTGAACTTGTTGCTGGGGTGAGGGGCGGGGGCGGGGGGGGGGGGGGGGGGGGGGGGGGGGGCAACATTCTAAGATCTCCTTAACTTAATTTGTTGACCTGTCTCCTTGTGTAGCTTGGTGTCAATTTTTATTGCTTCTCCTGTGTTTGCTTCTCCTGTGAAGTGCCTTAAGAGATTTTGCTACATTAAAGATGTGCTATAAATGCAGATTATTTCCAGTCCTGCTGGCTGGTTTGGTAAAGCCCTCTGGAATGGTTGATAGCCAGAGGCGTAGAGCTTGCACTTTACGCTTGCCTGCCTTGCTGACCGGTGGAAGATGCGCTAACCTCAACTGATACATTTTATAAGTGAATGGAGTTTATGGTTTGGCTGTTTTTGTTCCTTTGCAATCGTGTGCTTTCTGGACAGTGCTCTGGTTAAAATGATATAAAAGTTTATGTCTCTCTCTCTCTCTCTCTCCTCTCCCCCCCCCCCCCCCCCCCCCCAACCAAAACAAGAAAGACAAAAGAGCGATGACAAAATCACAGTGCTGACACAGCAGGTCACTGAGTCAGAATTCAAGACAAGTACAGTGATTCTTTTTACAAAAAGCACCTTTTGAAGCTTTTCCAGCTGAAACAGCATAAATGCAGCACCTGCATGGAATGAGAAAACTGCAGCCCCTGCCTGCTGGAGTACTTCAACTGCCCTTTGTTATGACTGTCTAGACATGATGCAGGCTCTGTCTTTTTGTGTGATTGCTGATTAGTTTGTTGAAAAGGAAATCCAGTCGATTCCACACATTGATATTCTCTCTGACGGTGTGTCTCGTGTGTGCCTGTCTCTCTTTTTTTCTGTCTCTCTCTGATTAGTCTCTCTCTCTCTCTCCTGTCTGTGTGTGCTCATCTCTGGCTGTGTTTGACAAGTGGAAGGACAAACAGAATTTTACAAGAGAGGATAATGTTTTCAATGTAAATTTGTGCAGGTATAAATTTTGCCCCTTTCAGCCAATGGCACTAGGCTGAACTTGGAAATGAGCAGATGTGAGTTTAGACTTTGATCATGGTGTTTGTGGGAAGGTCAATTTCGAGTGGGACAAGATTGAGCGACTGATGGAAGGTTGTCATTTGGTCTTGCTATAAGTGGCATTGTTCTTTCATTCCTAGCGTCTTTACTGTTTCCATTCAGGAGGTTTTCACCCACTTCATTGCAGGTTACCTTTCTACCTCATACCATGGGCAAGATACAAAGACCTGGTCTTAAATTGCAATTTGTTGTGGTGATTTTAGCTCGGTTAGCTATAACCCTTTTTACCCTCCTGCTGGTGCAAAAACAATCCATTGTCCAGCTAGCTAGCTAAAATGAGTACGTTCTGGTGTGAGAAAGTGTACAGTCACTCACAGTGCACTGGGCCATCACGGAAGCTGAGCATCAAAGGGGAGAATGGAAATCCAGATGTCTGTTTACTATAGGGCGACAAAGGCTAGGAAGTGTTTGAGGTCAGGAGTGGTTTACTTCATTCAGGAAAGTTGGAGGACGCAAGGGAATTTGGAGAGTGTGAGAAAACATGTAGGCAGCGGCTGGACAATGTGAATAGAGTTGGCAGACTTCAGGTGCAATTCTGGGATATAGAATGGAAGAAGAGTGTTCTGTGATTAATGCCAAATACAAAACTAACCTGCACTTTTCTCTCTCTTTGCTCAGACCCTGTTTTTTTATGTAGAGGTGCACCTGGTAGAACGGAGTGGCAGTTTATAATGTAGCTTAGTCAAAGGATGAATACTGCTATCATGTTGGGTGCACTCTGCCAAGTCCACTGCCTACTGCTCTACTGTTCTTGTCCTTGTGCTGATCCTACTTGACCTCCTTGTTCAATGCCACAGGCGGAATGCCACTGCGAGATTTTTCAAAGAGCTCTTTCAAACTGGAGAGTTTAGAGAACAAGGGACATTGTTGACAGTTCACTGTGCAAAGGCGAACCCTATTTTTACCCCACTTGTCCTGCTGCCAAAGCACGCTGGCTGGCTGACTGCCTGCATCAGTGGGCCTACCTCTTGTCCGCAAAGCTTCATCTGCAGCACAGCCACTTAGTTTGTTTTAAGATTAGAGGCTGTGAGATCTCTGCTGTGTTGTTCACCGTGATGCACATATAATAGGTGGCTGAATTTTCTGGAAGGTAAGGTGATCATGGGTTGCTTCTGATCACCATCTCACTGGGAAGTAAAATATGAGCGAAAGAGAAGTCTTGCCTTTATATATCACTATTTACAAACGCTGGATGTCCCAAAGTGCCTTTGAAGTGTGGTCACTGTCGTTGTGTAGGAAATGTGGCAGCCAATTTGTGCTCAGCAAGCTCCCACAGACAGCAATGTGATAATGACCAGATTACCTATTTTGTGAAGCTGATTCAGGGGTAATTATTGACCAGGACACCCCAGCATACCAATGTTCACTTGAGAGGCAAGATTAGGCCTGGGTTTTTAACATCCCATCTGAAGTGGAATACCCCTGACAGTACAGCACACTCCCAGTACTTCCCTGCAGCTTGAATTAAGTTAGGCTGGGCTCTTGTAAAGCATTACTATGTGTATTATTTGAGAAAAGGCATCATCCTTCATTCTTCTGACTGGTGGTTCAAATGAATGGGAACAAGTATTCACTATTATGCCTCTTTATATGCCAAGGCTCTGGCATGGAACCTGAATCCACAGCCGTCTGAGTTTGAGGAGTGAGTTCTACCACTGGGCCATTTCTAATTGGAACCGGGCTTGGCTGAGCGATTCTCGGTTGACTGTTGATGCCAATACTATCGTGCTTTATGTGTGATTGAAGACTACATTGCGGAACTGACCACCGTAAGCAGGAAGGAGTCTGTCCTTCACATGAGGAAAAAGCCCTGAAAATTGACCCAAAGTAGAAATAGGCCTCAATTTGAAAGTAATTTTAAAAATTTTAAATAATTTTTACGTCGCTTTCCCCACCATAAAACTCAGTGTAACCTTTGCAGTGGTCATTCGAACAGGTGGGGGTGATGATGGACAGAGATCAGTGCATAGTTTCACACTGGTACAACTGAAGTAGCAGAGTATATGCTGTATAGATGTTGTTATGTCTGGCAATTTGAAAATTGACTATAATAACATGTATGTATTTTACGATTTCACTGCCTTCCAGATGCAATCCAAGTCTGGAAGACAGAATCTGCAGTTGTCCTCCTAGGTGGTCTTTAGGGTTCAAACTGTAGATGTTGTATGGAAATTTAAACCTCTACCGCTGCCCTTCACTGAAACGCTCAAAAATTACCTGGGGATGCACAGGACAAGACTGTCCACTCCCCTCTATTAATCAACTCCAGACAGTAGTACATTGTGTTACCATCTTGTACCAGGAAATGGCTAAGAGTATAGAAAGAAGGAATTGTCATTTATAAAGCATCGTTCCTGATCTCAGGCAATTTTTCAAGATATTTTTCAGGCAATTAAGTACATTTGAAGTACTGTCCAAAACTCATTGCCAAATTATGCACAACAAAAGATCCACAAGAAGCAATGAAATAATAACCACCGTTTTAGGTGTTGTCTGAGGGGGGGGGGGGGGGGGGGGGGGGGGAAATACGGTGTTCAACTGGGATAACCCCTTTCCCAAAGTACTGTTTGAAGAGAGATTTTTCATTCACCCGAGAGGACAGATTTAATGGTGGTTTGATGTCTCACCTGAAAGTTGGCAATCTTCCTCCATACTGCAAATGTCATCCTAGATTATGGGCTCCGATCTTGGAACTGTCGTGATTTATTGCCCTCTGTCTCCACTCAATTATCTCACACAATTTTTACTTGCTCTGAGCCAGGAAGTTGAGGTGAAGTTCCACCGTACTGGCAGCTCTTGAGCACCTCACCCAGTCATAGCATTGCTTCAAACGGGGCGAGTTGGGGGGGTGGGCGTGGTGCAGGGTTGGCTAATCTATTCCTGAGCCAGGAGCTGGGCCAAACTGGTGAGTATGAAATTCAAGTCACCTTGGTGCTGTAGGTCAAAGTTGGGACGTATTCGCTACATCTCCATCTATTTCCTCATAAGGAATTTGTCAGTGCAGAATAATGGCAAATGGGATACAAACTGCACATTTCTAAATAAGGCAATGTACTTGCATTTATATAACACCCTTTGCATCCTTAATGTCCCAAAATGTTTCACAACAAATGGCTGGGGTGTGAGGTGCGGCTGGGATTTGAGGTGTGGCTGGCTTATGATATTTCCTGGGCATTACAATGTAACAGATGGTCTTTTCTAAGGCTGTAAGCTCTTGTGTTTTCAGATTGTTGCAGCATCCAAGAGCAAACCCAGACTATGACAGCATTGCAGTGAACCAGGGTAAGGCCCATGGGGGTCTGATTTATGACATCACAGGAAAACGGAGGTCGTTGGTGGATTCACTTTTAAATAGGATGCCAACCTTGGTTTGCTGGTAGCTTTCTCTTCCTACTTGAGTCAGAAGGCAAGCTCTGCAACAGAGATGTGAACGCATTATCCTATCTGATACTAATGTAGCCTTGTGAGAGTCCCACATTTGCCATCTCTGGATGAGATGTTAAACCGAGGTTGATCTGCCCCTCAGCTGGATGTAAAAGATGCCACAATGTTGGAGGGAGATTGAAAGCTCTCTCCAGTGCCTCGGACGATATTTATTTGTTAACTATCACATCCGCCCCTTAAGTCTCATTAATGTATTTTGGACCCGGGTGTGTGCAAATGGCTGCTTCATTTTTCAACATTACAGCTGTAACGTAACTGAATTGTATGAATGTACTTTAGGATGTCTTACGGTGGTGGTAGATGTTTAGAAATGCAAGATTCAATTTTTACCAGGTTTGCAAGCTTCACTGGGGCCAGTGAGTTATCTGCAGGGACCAGGGCTGCTGATGAGGGCCCATAGTTGGAAGCTGTAGAAAGTTGACATGTTTGTATATGAAAAGCAAGACTCAATCGTGCATGAAGGTCATGTGATGAGTCTAAATTTGAAACCATTGCTGACCTCTGTTGAAGGAGGTATTCCCAGTGGATGTGAATCATTAGACCTTCTTCTACATTGGGGAATTAAAAGCAATGAGCTCAGAAGCAGATATTTTTAATTTGTTTGATAAGGTTTACAGACTAAAATACCATTCGGAAGATATTTTTCCACCTCCTTTCACTTTGGATTATTTTTCCCTCCTTGCCTTGGGTACTGGGGGTGTAGCAGTAAATGTGGGAGACTTGGTGGAAACTAATAAATTTGTAACCAATTCTATTTATCTAATTGAGGTACATAGAGAGTTCAGCAAACTGCTACTTGTTGGAGTTTCCCCACCTTGAATGGCTGATTGATGCTTTGATAACACTCTTTGGGTGAGGCAACTTTGTACCGAGACACAAACTGTGATGGAAGCATCACAGTCGAGCCTCTTTCTCTACTTACTAGATTTGCACATGGCATAGATTGTCAATGGAAGTGAGGGAACATATGGCGATTGGAAGTAGGCACTCTGGCCAGCCCTCCAGCCTCTCTTCTCTCCCCCTCCCCCCTCCCCTCCCACCACCAACCTTCTCCCTCCACCTAGAGGTGTGGAGGTAAATTTTAATGTGCTAACCTGGTATCAAAGCTGGTTTTGTGGTCCGCCTGGAAAGCAAGTGCTTTCACTTTCATTGAGTGAACTTCAGACTATGTAATCACTCTCCTTAATATCCAGAATAGAAGGACAGACTGAAATAGCATTTCCAAACCATGGTATTTTAATGTCCCACCAGACAAAAAAAATATCCCTTTAGATTGCAAGACCCAAACTTGGTGCCTTTCCAACTGAAAAAAGTGCCCTAAGAGTTCACTATCTAGAAATGCTCCTTTTTATAAAAAAAAAGTACTGTATCATTTTTGACATAAAATGTGTAACTAATCTGATCTAGTTCCCAGTAACCTATTTTGAGTCAATTTAC
Organism: Scyliorhinus torazame; assembly: GCF_047496885.1. Lineage (NCBI taxonomy): Eukaryota > Metazoa > Chordata > Chondrichthyes > Carcharhiniformes > Scyliorhinidae > Scyliorhinus > Scyliorhinus torazame. The sequence goes on from NC_092714.1 coordinate 178,073,710, forward strand.
AAGAGGAAACCCTATCAAAAAGTATCTCTAACATGTCATTGAGTGCAACATGATTGATGGTAGTCCATGCCTAGCTGATTTTAATGGTTGAGACGGCATAGCACCAAACAGGCACGCACTCAATCGAGCACAGCTCGGATTACTCAAAATCTTGAGGGAGTGCTGCACTGTCAGAGGTGCTGTCTCACAGATGTAATGCTAAACTGCTGGAGCACACGCACCAGCAGTAAAATCCCCAACAAATGTCATAGGGTGAGCCAATAAAGATAATAACTGGCTCGCTGTGTCATTGAGTTTTGCCCAGTGATGTAGTTGTCTCTAAATTAACACAATTTCTGAATCGATTTGGGGTCTCTAACTGATCAGTGACTTTTCCCAGCTCCTGCTCCGGGGTTTAAGTCTTGTTTGCTTTGGAATGTCAATATCTCAAACATAAATGCTCAAACCATGGCAGTAAGCTGAAGGTAGCAGTCAATCTGTGCTGATGATGGGTTTCAGCTGAAACATCAACCTGTCTTTTCCCCAACATGCCTGCTGTCTGCTTCTAGTACTTCTAATTACAGCGAGGGGAGGGGTTGTTAGGAAAGCTGCTCTGGTACTTTCATCCTGAAGGGAAGGAAATATCAGGCAACCAGGGTCAGTCATGGCTGGGGAACTGAACCCTGTTGCTTGTCTGACTATAAAGTCTGAAACCTAAATTTCAGAGTAGCCTGCAGACAAGGTTGTCTTTCTGACTGAGTTGAGTAAACTGGGTGGGGAAAGTGTTTGTTGGTCTCAGCGCCGATGATTAATTTTAGAACTGCTGCAGTCAGATGAGAGGTGTGCATGTGGCTGTGTCCCCCTTGTGTCCGTCCCTCTGCCTACGTGTGTGCATGTCTGAGTTTTGCGCACTCACTGTCTGATTTAGAGGGGAAAGAGATGTCTCGAGAGCCCTCAGTGGAAAATTTCAGCAGTCGTTGAAGTGCACCTAAAGGGGTTTTGGTTTGTCTCTGAATTAAATGGCTTAATTAACAGTTGCTGCCGTAAGCAGGGGAGTCTACGAAAGACATGGGGGGAGGGGGTGACATTCAAGCTATTAGAGTTTTCTCTTTCTCTCCTCCTCCTCCTCCTCTTCCCCCCCCCCATCCCATCGCAGTCTGGAAGAGTGAAAGGAAATTGGGTTTTGCATTTGACTTGAAACTTCAAACCAAGCAATGTCGAATTTCAAGAGGTTGTCTGGTCACTTGAAATATTAAGATAGACAATTGTAATTTCTGAATACAGAAGCTCTTTAATTTTTTCTTTTTAACGAAGCTGCCTGTTTGCCTTTGTTTGGTCTTCATTCACTGTCTCTCGAGTGTATGTCTCGCAGATGCAGACTGCTTACTGATTTCATGAGGACCCTTTTCGTTTAACCAACTGTTAAAACCTTAAGGGGATATCTCTAAAGGTCCCAGAGCTATCCTAAAACTGGCAGGACTTCAATTATTGAACAGGGCTATTGGGAAACTGCAGCAATATTACATAAGTCTGTTAAATGCACCAAAACATAAGTGCTGCATTACAGACAATACAAAGATAAAATTGTTGTGACTTTGCGCTCCTCCTCTCTTTTCTCCCGCCCGCCAGCCTCCTTGCTTCATGGTTCTGATGTGAATCTGTGTCCAAATCACCTTGCTCCCAGTTGCCAATGATTTTTAACCATTCCTTTTGGGGTCCCTGTGCTGTGAACAACAATGATTATTCTGTGTCCCTACTCCTGCTTTTAATTGAAGAGTTCATTTTTTCTATTGACTCTGATCTTCTATACTTGCCGGCACACACTTGCACAAATGTGCCTTGGCGCAGTATGTCAAAAGATGGATGAGATGACTTAAGGAGAGGCGGCTCCCAATTGCTGCTGAGTGCCAGTTTGGTTTGCTGTTTCATTGTCCCACTTCTGTTTTTTTTTGCAGACTGTGCTGTACTGGGTAAAGCACACCTGACACGGATGCAGAACTCCACTGTCAGTGTTACGTAGAATGCTGACTCGAGCAAATCAGTCAGAGCCAGGATTCCACCGACTGGAGAAAGTCCTCGACCGCCTCCGTCACCAATCACCCCCCCGCCCCCCAGCCCCCCAACTCACTGAAAGGCATTGAGGTGCACAAGGGGTTTCAGTATTCGAGGTTTTAAAGGGACCTCTTGTTTTTTTTTGCCTGCACAATAGACAAACAGACTTGCATGTGACAAATGTAGGTCAAAAGTGATCTGTTACTTCACATCTACATAAACAGTAGCCGGCTGTCACAGAGAGAGAGAGATGGGGACTCTGCTTCACTGAGTTAATTCATGCAGCTCACTGAATAAAAAGAACAAGCCCTTTGTGTCTGAAGTTACACTATCCATCTCAGACTCCACAAAGAGCCAAGAATGGCTAGTGCGCCGCTCTCTTTCACCCGCCCCAGTGACGTGTAGGGTGTCTTTCTCCTGCCATTCCTAGATTTTCTTGGGTCTTGCAGACTTTTATTTTAAAAGGACCTATCTTAAGTCAGTAATGGGAGCTGAGAGGTTGTGATGGAGGATTCACTCCACTCTGCAAAAGATATTATAGTCCAATAAATAGCCGGGGTCGTAGTGCGAGTATCCACAATGGTTTAGCCGGTACTTGTATAAAAAGGTTATGGGTTTAGCTCCCACTCTAGGATTTGACACACTGTGCACTATGCAAATTCATAGGAGCGGAGAGACTGGGAAAAATGAATTTAACCCTGGAGAGTTGTTCTGTGTGCTGTGGTAATTTGGTTTCCTTAAAAACAAGCTAATGATGGAGACGGCCTTGTTGACCTCCTGTCTGTGCTACAGCAGTCTGTATTGCCATAATTTAACATAAAACGGATACTTCAATCATTGAACTAACTTTTCTGTAAATTAGTGCTCAATTAAACTTTAAATAGAGACTGACCTGCCTTTTTAAAAAGTCTTACTTTGGGAGTCCTTGTATTTGTTATAAATGCTAATCGGAACGCTAAATGATTGAGATCTCAATGTTGTTGCTGTGACTAATGGGGGTGGAGACCTTTCGGGTTAGTTTTAGAGCATCCTATAAAGACTTTAGGAATTGATCAGATATTCTCTTTCACAATGACCCAGGCTTGAGAAACCCCTACTGGCATCTCTTTATTCTGGATTGCCTCAAAAATTGCAGGACGCACTGTAAATAGGAACAGGAGTAGGCCACTTGGCTAAATAAAGCTGTACTATCATTTGTTTTTTGACCCCCAACCCCTTGCCTTTTCTCCATATGTCCATTACCGTTTACTTTCCTCATCTTCCAACACCTCAGAGTGGTGCATTTCACCTCCTCTGGTTTGTCTATTCTGGTTTATCTATTCTCCCCATAAAGATAGGGAGGAGATATCGCTGACTAAAAGGGTTGGATCACAGGAACTTGCTGAAGGGCGGATGAAGGGTGGCTAATAAAGGGTATGTCCAGATGACCAAGTCTGCATTGAACTCTTTTTCTATCTTCCATTATTCCCATTCCTGCTCCATATTTGAAATATGACTGTTTCTTTTTCATTTGGAATCCAAATGGCAAATTTGGCTCCATCAAGCATTTTTATTTCATTTTAGGGCTGTGTGTGTGCGCACGCACGCTAGTATCTACACAGTGTGTGTGTGTGTACGCACATCAGTGTATGGTGTATATATACACGTGTCTAGACGTGTATTTTCCCATTGAAGGAGTTCCTTGTAAGTGTGATCCATGTAGACATATGGAGCTGGATTCTCCATTCCTGAGGCTAAGTGCCAACACCAGTGGAGGATCCCTGGTGTTTCACGACGGAAAAATCGGTGCGAAACCCTCACCTATTCCACTGCCGGTGAGGGGCTAGCACCAGCGCCACGTGAAACACCCATGGTACACATGGAAAATGGTTGGGGAAATCGCCAGATCCGTGCTGCACATACGCAGGGCTGACAGGCTGCGCCCCTTGGCCAGCGGCACAGATCTGGTCCCAGTGTGGGGGTGCTGGACACTGTCCACATACCCTCTCCCTCCGTCCGCAGGCGCCACATCAGGCTCACCATCGCTGAGACCACACGTGGCCTGTGCCGTCGGGAACTCGGCCCATCGCAGCAGGAGCATTGCAAGAGGGCCAGCTGATGCCGCGCCAATGCTGTTGCAGCGGCGCGCAATGCGATGATCCATTCTGGAGGGGTAGAGCATGGCTGACTATTGCCAAACCGGCGTCATCCTTGATTTCGGCGTCGGAGTTGATCCTCCGACAGATCGCTGATTTCGATGTCAGGCAACGGAGAATCCCACCCGTCACCACCTGTCCTATCATGCCATTTTTTTTTTTTTTGTTGTTCAATACAGAATCAAACATCCTACCACAGAATAGTTTTTAAAAATTATTTCACGGGATCTGGGCATAGCTCAATATTTCTTGGCCATCCCTAATTGCCTTTGAGATGACTGACATAAATAGCATAGATGTCTTTTAAGGGGACACATTAAGGAGAACGGAATAGACAGATATGCTGATGGTATTTGATGAGGGATGCAAAAAGGTTTGTATGGAGCATAAACCATCTGGGCCAAATTGCCTAGGTCCCTAATGCATTTCTAGAAGAATGCTTTATTCTAGAAGAATGCTTTATTCTAGAAGAATGCTTTATTCTAGAAGAATGCTTTATTCTAGAAGAATGCTTTATTCTAGAAGAATGCTTTATTCTAGAAGAATGCTTCATTGTAGCTTCAGATAGCTGGAACTGAACAAGCAGGCACCTACCTGTAAAAGGCCCAGCGATTTTTGGGCAAGGTCCGAAAGACGAAGGGGCAAAGCCAAGATCCTTTCTGTGGTGATTGTTCCTCTTAAGGGCAGGTGACCAATCGGAACTCTAGTTGTAGAATAACCCCATGATGTGAGAGGCTACTGGGCAAAGGGACATTTTAGGAGCAAGCTGCAGCCATGAGGCTGCTGTACAAGTCCAATTAATAAATACCCTTTTGTGTTCATTTATGAAGTCTGAGAAAATGCATCTTTACACTTCCCAAGTAAAGGACGCAGGCACAAGGGCGCTGTGGAAGCTCATTCATTGAACATGTTCAAGATGGAAATTGATAGTTTTCTGGAGACTAATGAGAAACCAGGGCGAGGGGGATAGCATGGGTAAGTGGCATTGAGGAAGACAATCAACCATGATCTAATTGAATGGCGAAGCATGTCAACGGGCTGAATGGTCTACTCCTGTACCTATGTTCCAAGGAGAGTGGGAACAGACCAGACTCCTGTGCAATCCAAACTAATCATTGTCAACTTGCAGCTTGTTGTTTGCAGTTTCTGGTAGCCATAATATGTCTGCCTTTTGAGTTCATCGTCCAGATGTGTTAAGAAATTAATTTTTTTTTAAAGGGTCCCCTTTTCTCATTTGACAAGTTAAATTCAAAACTTTACGCCATCAATTTTGACAGACAAACCTATCTTTTAGCCCTTGATTTTTTAAAAATTTACTTGTATTGTTAGAGCAAATGTGAAAGTTCCACATTGCTCCCTCAGCCTCCTTGCATGTTTGTTAAATGTGATAACCCCCCCCCCCCTCAATTACTGAACAATAACTGGGTCTTCAAATAGCACTTGGCACAAATAACACTGAGATGGCTGCCCTTGGGAATGTTGTAAGTGGAATGTTTAACATTAGTCATGCAACATTGGTGCTAGACTCTGAATACATGCTTAAATCAAATTTCCTTTTTCAGAAACTAAAGGAAGAAAATTTGTATTACTACAGTACCTCAGCACACTCCTGAACCACTTCACATAACAAGGAATTGGTTTCATAATAATCTTTATTGTCACAAGTAGGCTTACATTAACACTGCAATGAAGCTACTGTGAAATTCCACTAGTCGCCACACTCTGGTACCTGTTTGGGTACACAGTGGGAGAATTCAGAATGTCCATTTCACCTAACCAGTCTTTCGGACTTGAGGGAGGAAACTGGAGCACCCAGAGGAAATACATGCAGGCACAGGGAGAACGTGCAGACTCTGCACAGACAGTGACCCAAGTCGGGAATCGAACCTGGGACCAGTGCTAACCACTGTGCTACCGTGCCGATAGCAAACTGCACAGAAGTAGATGATCAGGATCCTGTTTTGCTTTTTTTGGTTTTATACAATTCTTTTGATGTTGAGAGATGTCATCCATGGGCAGCCCAGTGGATAGCACTGTGGCTTCACAACGCCAGGGTCCCAGGTTTGATTCCCCACTGGGTCACTGTCTGTGCGGAGTCTGCACGTTCTCCCCGTGTCTGCGTGGGGTTCCGCCGGGTGCCCCGGTTTCCTCCTGCAGTCCAAAGACGTGCAGGTTAGGTGGATTGGCCATGATAAATTGCCCTGAGTGACCAAAAAGGTTAGGAGGGATTATTGGGTTATGGGCATAGGGTGGAAGTGCTTTAAGTGGGTCGGTGCAAACTCGATGGGCTGAATGGCCTCCCTTCTGCACTGTATGTTCTATATGGTACTCTCTGGTCTGTCCAGGTCAACAGTCGCCATCAACCGGGCAGTTTAACATCATCCAAAAGATGGAATAACAAGGAGGGAGCTATCCTTATTTAACACCTTTCACCACCTTGAAACTTCTCAAGTGCTTTACAATCAAAAGATTTGAAGTGTAGTTTCTGATGTGATGTAGAAAACACGGCAGCTAATTTGCAAACAGCAACTCCCATTCATGATGATGATCAGATAATCTCTTTATAATGACGTTTGATTGAGGGGAACATATCGACTGGACACTAGGGAAAATTCTCCGGCTCTTCAAATATGCAGTGGATTCTGCTGCACTCTCCCCTTAACATCAGTTTCAAATAGGTGTGGGAGAGGGAAATGGGATGAAATAGTTGGCTGCTCCCAAAGAACAGGTACAGGCCTCTCCAGTTAAAACTTGTTATAAAATGGGAATGAGCCAGTGTTTTGGTTGTTTCTGCCTGAGAAGACAGGTGGTGTCTTTGTTTAAAGTCAGATATGAGAGATGGTACCTCCGGTAGTGCAGCATGCCCCCAGTATGGCACTGGAGTGCCAGCTGAGGTTCCAATTTACTCACAACCAGGTGGGTAATTGGACACATCATCTTTAATGCCATTGGATAGGGAGGGAAAACTCCATGCAAGGTTCCCATTCCCGACAGCCATTCAGTGATGCCTTCTGGACGTGTCTGCTCCTTTTTCATTCCCAAAGGGTGAAAATAAGTAGTTTTTGCATCGCAATCCAACTCTTAACCTCCTGCAATACTGGCTGCATAAATGATTGAGTTCCCCTTTTACAGTAACTGACTGCCTCAGTGTATTGTGCGGCACTGCATCCTCTCAGGACAGCTTAACTCTCTGCATTACCTGCCGGTGTTCCTTTATTCCCTTCTCTTGTCCCTCTTTCCCTCCATATTTCACCATCTCATCTCATTCCCACCCTCTCCTCAACTCTCTGCCCCTCCCTCTCCCTCTCCAGATGGTGAGTTAAGCCAGAACCTAGTTGGCTTGTACTCCTGAAGGTCCGAGAACTTCCCCTGTTGCCACAGTACATTTCCTTCGTCAAATATTTCATTAAAAATGTGATGTAGCACTGATGTAATAAATTTCTAGGGGTGGGGCAGAATGGAAAGTCCCTGATTGGTCAGAGCTAAGGAGAGTTTGACAAACATGTCACGGACAAAGAAACTGTTAATGGTATCATTCGGTATGGAAGAGTTAATATGGCACGGTAGGGTGGCAGAATGTGTTAATGGGACAAAGGTCAGTGCTCAGTGGGACAAAACTGAACAACAAGGGAGTGGCCTTGTGGAGGAGAGTGGGGTGCGTTGGGACAAGCCGGAGGAACCGAATAACAGAAACCTTAAGGAGCGGATCAAGATGGAGGTTCACAGTCTACAGTTGTTGAACTCATGAGTCCAGAAGGCCTAACCTGACTCTTGCATCCCATCGCATTGAGGCTGTTGCAGGTGCTTCACCTGATGGAACTAGACTTGGGTCAAAATATCCGATGTGAAGCCATACTGGATGGACTGTGGCCAGACGGACTAAAAATCCAATGTCTGGCCACATGTATTTGTGGCCTGTTATCACCAAGTGCAATGCATGACCCATAAATTGATATAAACATTTGAGCCATCGTTTCAGCACTGCAGTCCTGACAGACTTGACGGCTACACTTGACTGATGCTGTGTTATCAAGATTCTGGAGGTGTGGTTGGCCTATTTTCTTAGTCAGTGTAGCAGAATAAGCAGCAACAGTCTTTTTCATTTTGGCACCATCACCTCAGTGCCATGCTCCAGGGTCAGCTAGTGGTGTTGGATACATCCTGTCTACAGATCTGTTTTAGCAAGTGAAACTCGATCCTATTGTCAAGGCTGAATCCCCCAGACCTCAGCAAACCAGCGATATTTGCAGCTATTGATCAAACCATTTAATTTCTTCTTTTCAGTGGGATGCTGAAGATTGTATTTTACATGTTTTGGGGGTTGGACACCACAATTTACTCCCGTACTGATTGGGGGGGTCAGTTCAGGTTAGTTGGCGGGACAGCTGTTTGTGATGCAGAGCGACACCAACAACGCGGGTTCAATTGCCGTACTAGCTGAGGTTATTCATGAAGGCCCCACCTTCTCAACCTTGCCCCTGGCCTGAGGTGTGGTGACCCTCGGGATAGATCACCACCAATCAGCCCTTCCCCCTCAAAGGGAAAGCAGCCTATGGTCATCTGGGATTATGGCGACTTTACTTTTACTTACTTTACTGACCAACCACCTTGGGGAAGTTGAGGCTCCGATGAGCCCTCCAGGGTAGATGTAAAAGATCCAATAGGATTAATTCGGAAGTCAAGTTCTCCCAGGTGTCCTGGCCAATAAATATCTCTCCAGGAGCAGCACTATATTTAATTCCTGTCTTTGGGATCTTGCTCTTGTGGAAATTTTATGCTGCATCCTCTACGTTGCGATAAAGATTATGTTTCCGAGTATGTAATCAGCAATAAAGAGCTTTAGGGCATTGAGGCCATGAAAAGAATAATGGTTTAGAGGGGAGCCAACGGGGATTTTGTTTCCTTCACCCAGGCGGACAGTGGGGATCCGGGAGTGGCATAAATCTACAATGGTGTGGACCAAGAGCTGACTGGTGTGATTTTGCCACCTGCCTATTGGTATGTAGACACAGTGAGCCGAATGCCCCACACACGAGCCAGGCAAACAATTGTTTAGGCGCTGAACATATGCTGTGACCCTCTGTACCCACCCACCTCCCAACTAAAACAGACTGTAGTAGGGATGCAGAATGGGTTTGTAGAATATTTACGCAGCATATCAATAATAAGATAAATCGCCACGATAAAACGGCTTTAATTCGACTGATCCAAGTGGCTGTATGCTGGTTCCAGCGCCATGGTCAACCTCCCACTTTGGCTCAGATTGGTCTGTGCACAAACTTGCCTGTAGCTAGGAAGAGTTTAGGTGCATTGAGCCCCCTACGCTCTGGGACTGGCAAGGGAAGGAAATCTATTCCCCAGCACCGATTACCCCCCCCCCCTCCCTGATGAGATGCATGTTCTTTGAATTCTATCTGTGTGACCGTGGATTGTTAAATTGTGCAGCACATTGTGGGCAAGTGAAATTCTCCTTTCAGCAGCTGTGGCAGGATGTTTCGTTCGCAAAGCTGCTTCCTTTTAAAAATTTTGTTGAAGAATTTCCCGACTCCCCGACTCGAATGCAGTGATCTGACCTGAGGAAGAAGCTGCTTGCTGGGAAGACAATAAATGAAGCTGTGCTCCCAGCCAACAGTGAGTCAGCAGGAAGCCAACCATCGGAATGTAAATGAGCTCTCTCCACTGTCTCGCCACATAGAAAGCCGTCATTAGCCTAGATTAGATTTTCATAAAAATCAGACAGTTTAAGGTTTAATACCTGATATCTGTGCACTGGCTCAGACAGCTGTGTGAGTGCAGTGATAGGATTGTTTGGAAATGAACTGGGATTCCTGCCATTTGAGAATTGTTATAATGAGGACTTTAATCAGCCATTAAAAGCTTTGGCTTTTTTGGGTGGGGGGAGAATTGTAGAAAGCTGATCTTTTTCAATTCTGTCAGCTTCTCCTGTCCCTCTTTTTTCTTTCTCTTTTGCTCTCTTCCCTATTCTGCTATGCTCCTACTTTTTCATTCTTGCGCTTTCACTCTTTTGCTTGACTTTCACCACCATTTTCTTTCTCTTGTCTCTGTCTCCATCTCTTTCCCCCCCTCTTCCCCACATCTTTATCATTGCCAGAATAACACCAATAAAATAGTGCTATTTGTAAACTCTGTGAGATCTGGGGCGGGGGGGGGAAAGAGAGAAGGAGCATGTGAGGGGAACCGAGGAGGAGATTTGAGAGGATGAAAAGCACAGGTTTATTGAGCTGCTTGCTCACAGATCTGTTCAAAGTATTTATTGCGCTGCATCTGCCGGGTTTGTCCTTGGGTTGCAGACTCCCTCCCAGATGTAAAATGTTATTGATCTGGAGACGAAGCCAGACTCTGATGTAATGCTGTCTGCTCCCCACTCTGCAGCGAGGTGTGACACGTGCCCATTTTCAAAGTCCAGGGTGAGTTCAATACAACAGCCCAGTTTTAATTCCCACTTTTCTTTGCTACCAGATGTTTTCTAATGCAGGTTATAAGATCTCTGCTCCGAAGCGGTGCTGACGATCACATAAATGCTGGAAATCCTAAATGCAAAAACAGAAAACACTGGATAGCGATATTGGGCCACCCAGCATATCTGAAAGAGGAAGCTGGACAAGTGTTTTTGGTCAGAAAAAAATGATGGGGATATTTTTTGTGTTATTTTAACGAACAAACGGTGGGAAGAGGGGCAAGTTTATCTACCCAGTGGTTCTGGTTCATGATGTACCTCACTCCAGTTGTGACACACTGAGTCAATAATAATGATTAGATAATTGGTAGAGATGGGATAATATTGGAGACATTGTGACTATGTTCCATTTATTTGAGAGCTAGGATTATTTGCCCCTTATTCTGACCCCATCAGAATATGTTGTTTCATACCGGCTTCTGACATGGACACGTTTCCACCCGGGTCACCCTTTTCGTCCTCCGTTACCAAAGGAAGTAGTGCATTCAGCAGTGGGAGCCATGATGGCTTCCTCCACCAGAGCCTGAGTTGATTTATACAGCATCCCCACCCCCCACACGCTCACACGCCAATGCACACGTGTCACAGAATATCTAATTTTGTCTTGTAATTTCTACTTCCTTTCTAGTGAGGGATATTTATCTTCAATCTCCTCCCTCTCCTTCCAGGATGGGGCATGAGCAGGAGTAGAAAGGAACCAAGACTTGGAGATGTCTCTCGCAAATCTCTTGGATGGATTTACAGGATGATTCTCACAGGCTGCCATGTTCCCTTTCCATGGCCATTGCTACCTTTGTTCCAGTTGAGAAGGTGGGGAGAGTTTGATGGGCTTCCACAAATCATTAGACGAACAGAACACCAGTCGTCTTCTAACCCCCCGCCCCCCCCCCCCCCCTCAACAATTTTGATCGATCTCTCTCCCCTCTCTATCGATCTCTCTCTCCCCGCCCCCCCCGATCGATCTCTCTCACCCACCCCCCTCAATCGCTCTCTTCCATCCCCCTCGATCGCTCTCTTCCATCCCCCTCGATCGCTCTCTTCCCTCCCTCCTCGATCGCTCTCTTCCCTCCCCCTCGATCGCTCTCTTCCCTCCCCCTCGATCGCTCTCTTCCCTCCCCCTCGATCGCTCTCTTCCCTCCCCCTCGATCGCTCTCTTCCCTCCCCTCGATCGCTCTCTTCCCTCCCCTCGATCGCTCTCTTCCCTCCCCTCGATCGCTCTCTTCCCTCCCTCCTCGATCGCTCTCTTCCCTCCCTCCTCGATCGCTCTCTTCCCTCCCTCCTCGATCGCTCTCTTCCCTCCCTCCTCGATCGCTCTCTTCCCTCCCTCCTCGATCGCTCTCTTCCCTCCCTCCTCGATCGCTCTCTTCCCTCCCTCCTCGATCGCTCTCTTCCCACCCTCCTCGATCGCTCTCTTCCCTCCCTCCTCGATCGCTCTCTTTCCTCCTCGATCGCTCTCTTCCCTCCCTCCTCGATCGCTCTCTTCCCTCCCTCCTCGATCGCTCTCTTCCCTCCCTCCTCGATCGCTCTCTTTCCCCCTCGATCGCTCTCTTTCCCCCTCGATCGCTCTCTTCCATCCCCCTCGATCGCTCTCTTTCCCCCTCGATCGCTCTCTTCCATCCCCCTCGATCGCTCTCTTCCCTCCCTCCTCGATCGCTCTCTTCCCTCCCCCTCGATCGCTCTCTTCCCTCCCCCTCGATCGCTCTCTTCCCTCCCCCTCGATCGCTCTCTTTCCCCCTCGATCGCTCTCTTTCCCCCTCGATCGCTCTCTTTCCCCCTCGATCGCTCTCTTTCCCCCTCGATCGCTCTCTTTCCCCCTCGATCGCTCTCTTTCCCCCTCGATCGCCCTCTTTCCCCCCTCGATCGCCCTCTTTCCCCCCTCGATCGCCCTCTTTCCCCCCTCGATCGCCCTCTTTCCCCCCTCGATCGCCCTCTTTCCCCCCTCGATCGCCCTCTTTCCCCCCTCGATCGCCCTCTTTCCCCCCTCGATCGCCCTCTTTCCCCCCTCGATCGCCCTCTTTCCCCCCTCGATCGCCCTCTTTCCCCCCTCGATCGCCCTCTTTCCCCCCTCGATCGCCCTCTTTCCCCCCTCGATCGCTCTCTTCCCTCCCCCTCGATCGCTCTCTTCCCTCCCCCTCGATCGCTCTCTTTCCCCCCTCGAGCGCCCTCTTTCCCCCCTCGAGCGCCCTCTTTCCCCCCTCGAGCGCCCTCTTTCCCCCCTCGAGCGCTCTCTTCCCCCCCCCCTCGATCGCTCTTTTTCCCCCCCCCTCGATCGCTCTTTTTCCCCCCCCCCTCGATCGCTCTTTTTCCCCCCCCCCTCGATCGCTCTTTTTCCCCCCCCCCTCGACCCCCCCCCCTCGATCGCTCTTTTTCCCCCCCCCCTCGATCGCTCTTTTTCCCCCCCCCCTCGATCGCTCTTTTTCCCCCCCCCCTCGATCGCTCTTTTTCCCCCCCCCCTCGATCGCTCTTCCCCCCCCCTCGATCGCTCTTCCCCCCCCCCTCGATCCCTCTTTCCCCCCCCCTCGATCGCTCTTTTCCCCCCCCCCCCTCGATCGCTCTTTCTCCCCCCCCCCCCCCCTCGATCGCTCTCTCTCTCTCTCTTACCCCACTTTCTCCTTCTATCCCGCTCGCTCGCATGCACTCGCTCAACATTATGCATTTTGGGTGTGCACTGTGATTGGAGAGATACTAACTCCCCCAGCTGTTGTGTTATGTAACACGTCGGTTAACACTTTTACATATTGCTCTTTTTTTGCGGTTTGTTTATTATATATTGGAAGGGGTAATATTAATATTAAGCTGAATTCAATTTCCACGACCTTGCTTGGCATTCAGAAGAACTCTGACTGCCTCGTAAACTACAGGCATCTATCAAGAGTCCCCGAGGACAAATTACTGGTGAAAAATTGAGCAAGATCTCCTGCTAATTGAATAGTAACAGTGATTAGCAGCTGCTCTCTCCTAATCGGCCAACATTGCTCCATTTTTTGTTTCCACAAGGACCTTCCGCGGGAAGCAAGGCAGTGCCGCCTGTTCAGAGCGGGGTTCCTTAATGCTTCCATTGTTCATTTTAACCTCTTCCTTTGAACCCTTCTGGTGTGGCTCACTCTGCTTTGCCTCCCCTCCACCTGCAGTGTACTTTTCGGTTCGTGCTAATGGCTGTGAAGGTGTGGTGACCATCATTGTTTTCAAGCAGGACTTTATTAGACTCTGCGCGTGCTCTTTCCTCCACCCCCAACCCCTTTAGGAGGTCTCTGCACACCCCCCCCCCCCCCCCAAGGTTATTTCAAATCTAACAGATCTACTTCTCCAGTGTGTTGAATGATTGATTGATTTTAGCAGTGTGATGTTACCTCGTGCACACTGGAGGATTCTAATTGCTGAAATTTTCATAATCTGGTTCCAACGAACCCAGTACTTGCCAGCAACATTGCAGGACTCAGGATTCACTCTCTTCTTAATGGGAGAGGATTCTGAGCAATGCTCTTTGGCAGAATCAAATGCAGTAGAGACAGAGAATCATAGAAAAGTTACAGCACCGAAGGAGGCCATTCAGCCCATGCCAGCCAGAGGCCATCCAGGTTCCCTTTATAATCCCACTTTCCTGCACGCAGTCCATAGCCCTGTAGCTGAGAGCACTTAGGTCCAGGTACTTTTTTTAAAAAAAAGAGTTTAAGGTCTGCCTCCACCACCAACTTGGAGTAGTGAATTCCTGACACACAGTACCCTCTGCATAGAAAAGTTCTTCCTCATGTCCCCGTTATACCTTCTGCCATTTAACACAAATCTATGTCCCCTGGTTCTAGAATTCTCCATGAAGGGAAACTATTTTATCCTGCCGTTCTATCTATTCCCCTCATAAATTTGTACACCTCAATTAAGTCACCCCTCGGCCTTTTTTGTTCCAAAGTAAATAACCCCAACCCATCCAATCT
>NC_092714.1:178093285-178198410 GCF_047496885.1 Scyliorhinus torazame
ATAACTCCATTCGCCTTCTTAATCACCTGCAAACCAACATTTTGCGACTCATGCACGAGCACACCCAGGTCTCTCTGCACAGCAGCATGATTTAATATTTTATCATTTTAATAATAATCCCTTTTGCTGTTATTCCTACCAAAACGGATAACCTCACATTTGTCAACATTGTATTCCATCTGCCAGACCCTAGCCCATTCACTTAACCTATCCAAATCCCTCTGCAGACTTCCGGTATCCTCTGCACTTTTTGCTTTACCACTCATCATAGTCATCTGCAAACTTGGACACATTGCACTTGGTCCCCAACTCCAAATCATCTATGTAAATTGTGAACAATTGTGGGCGCAACACTGATCCCTGAGGGACACCACTAGCTACTGATTGCCAACCAGAGAAACACCCATTAAACCCCACTCTTTGCTTTCTATTAACTAACCAATCTTCTGTCCATGCATCCTTAATGCCATGCATCTTTATCTTATGCAGCAACCTTTTGTGTGGCACCTTGTCAAAAGCTTTCTAGAAATCCAGATATACTACATCCATTGGCTCCCTGTTGTCTACCGCACTGGTAATGTCCTCAGACAATTCCACTAAATTAGTTAGGCACGACCTGCCCTTTATGAATCCATGCTGCATCTGTCCAATGGGACAATTTCCATCCAGATGCCTCGCTATTTCTTCCTTGATGATAGATTCCAGCCTCTTCCCTACTACCAAAGTTAAGCTAACATGCCTATAATTAGCCGCTTTCTGCCTACCTCCTTTTTTTTAAACAGTGGTGTCACGTTTGCTAATTTCCAATCCGTCGGGACCACCCCAGAGTCTAGTGAATTTTGGTAAATTATCACGAGTGCATTTGCAATTTCCCTAGCCATCTCTTGTAGTACCCTGGGATGAATTCCATCAGGGCCAGGAGACTTGTCTACCTTTAGCCCCATGAGCTTGCCCATCACTACCTCATAGAACATAGAACGATACAGCGCAGTACAGGCCCTTCGGCCCACGATGTTGCACCAAAACAAAAGCCATCTAACCTACACTATGCCATTATCATCCATATGCTTATCCAATAAACTTTTAAATGCCCTCAATGTTGGTGAGTTCACTACTGTTGCAGGTAGGGCATTCCACGGCCTCACCACTCTTTGCGTAAAGAACCTACCTCTGACCTCTGTCCTATATCTATTACCCCTCAGTTTAAAGTTATGTCCCCTCGTGCCAGCCATTTCCATCCGCGGGAGAAGGCTCTCACTGTCCACCCTATCTAACCCCCTGATCATTTTGTATGCCTCTATTAAGTCTCCTCTTAACCTTCTTCTCTCCAACGAAAACAACCTCAGGTCCATCAGCCTTTCCTCATAAGATTTTCCCTCCATACCAGGCAACATCCTGGTAAATCTCCTCTGCACCCGTTCAAAAGCCTCCACGTCCTTCCTATAATGCGGTGACCAGAACTGTACGCAATACTCCAATACCTCCTTAGTGATAACGATCACATCAAGGTCCTCACCTGTCTCATTTCCATCAGTCACAGGCATGTTATTTGTGTCTTTCACTGTGAAGACCGACCCAAAAAGCCTGTTCAGATCCTCAGCCATTTCTTCATCTCCCATCATTAAATCTCCCTTCTCATCCTCTAAAGGACCAATATTTACCTGAGCCACTTTTTTGTTTTTGTTTTATATATTTTTTTGTTTTATTTATTTGTAGAAACTTTTACTATCTGTTTTTATATTCTGAGCAAGTTTACTCATAATCTATGTTACTCTTCTTTATAGCTTTTTTAGTCGCTTTTTGTTGCCCCCTTAAGATTTCCCAATCCTCTAGTCTCCCACTAATCTGCCACTTTGTATGCTTTTTCCTTCAATTTGATACTCTCCATTATTTCCTTAGATATCCACGGTTGATTTTCCCTCTTTCTACCGTCCTTCCTTTTCGTTGGTATAAACCTTTGCTGAGCACTGTGAAAAGTCGCTTGGAAGGTTCTCCACTGTTCCTCAACTGTTTCACCATAAAGTCTTTGCCTAGTCTACCTTAGACAGCTCTTCTCTCATCCCATTGTAATCTCCTTTGTTTAAGCACAAAACACTAGTGTTTGATTTTACCTTCTCGCCCTCCATCTGTATTTTAAATTCCACCATATTGTGATCGCTCCTTCCAAGAGGATCCCTAACTATGAGATCATTAATCAATCCTGTCTCATTACACAGGACTAGATCTAGGATCACTTGTTCCCTCGTCGGTTCCATTACATACTGCCCTAGGAAACTATTGCGGATACACTCTATAAACTCCTCTTCAAGGCTGCCTTGACCGTTCTGGTTAAACCAATCGACATGTAAATTAAAATCCCCATGATAACTTCTGCACTATTTCTACATACATCAGTTATTTCTTTGTTTATTGCCTGCCCCACCATAATGTTACTATTTGGTAGCCCATAGACTACTCCTATCAGTGACTTTTTCGCCTTATTATTCCTGATTTCCACCCAAATGGATTCAACCTTATCCTCCAGAGCACCGATGTCATCCCTCACTACTGCCTGGATGTCATCCTTAAATAACAGAGCTACACCACCTCCCTTACCATCCACTCTGTCCTTCCGAATAGTTTGATACCCTTGGATATTTAACTCCCAGTTGTGACCATCCTTTAACCATGTGGCCACTAAATCATAGTCATTTGCGATGATTTACGCCATCGACTCATTTACCTTATTCCGAATACTACGAGCATTCGGGTAAAGTGCCCTTATGTTGGCTTTTATACCTCCGTTTTGAATCTTAACACCTCTATCAGTAACCTCTCCTAAGTTATTTTTCCTTTTAATTTTCTCCTAATTTTCCTTATCATAGAGCCCACACAACTTGCTTTCTTACCTCTTATTAGTAAATTTGGCTACAATTCAAGTCTGTCTCTTTGTCCAAATCATTAATATAGATCATGTATAGTTGATGCCCCAGCACTGACCCCTGCAGCACTCCACTAGTTACAACCTGAAAATCGCCCACATATTCTGTTTCCTGTTAGTTAGCCAATCCTCTATCCAAACTAATATAATGCCCTCAACACCATAAGCTCTTATCATCTGCAGTAACACTTTATGTGGCACCTTAGTGAGTGCCGGCCCTTTGGAAATTCACATACACTACATCTACAGGTTCCCCTATATCCACCCTACTTGTCACATCACATCCTCAAAGAATTCTAATCAAGTTTTCAAACACTATTTCCCTTTCCCAAAACCATGTTGCTGTTATGATTTTCCGCTACTGCCTTTTTAATAATGGACTCTTAACATTTTACCCACGACACGTTCGACTAATTGGCCTAAAGCTTCCTGCTTTCTGTCTCCTTCATTTCTTGACTTTCATTTTGTGGATTTTCCAATCCGCAGAGACCTTTCAAGAATGTAGGGAATTTTGGAAGATTACAACCAACACATCCACTACCTCAGCAGCCACTTCCTTTCAGGCTTTATGTTGGACATCAGGTCCAGGGACTTGTTAACCTTTAGTCCCATTAGTTTTCCATTTCCCCTTTTGCCTTCTGCTTCTTCAATATTTTTGAGGTGATTTTTGTGTCATCTGCTGTGAAGCTCTGTTACAAAATACTTGTTTAAAGTTTCTGCCACAGTATTCTATCCCTTTGCAGTGTAAATGGAGATTTCGGCTGGGAGAAACTGTAAGCCCCATAAAATGGCAGAGGCAGGTAATTCCCACCCTCGCCCGAGGAAATTCCAAGAGCCCCACCCACCCCACTTTCCCAAATCAAGTCTGTTCTGTCCGAGGATAGAAAGACGTGCCTTTATACTGAACATTTCACAACCTCAGGATGCCCCAATGAAGCGTTGTTGATGTAATGCAAGAAGTGTGGTCGACAATTTGTACACAGCAAGATCCCAAAAACAGCAATGATGACTAGAAAGTCCATTTCACATGTGTTGGGCGAGCGATTTAAATATTGACACTGGTCAATATTTCTTGCAATAATTTTTAAAAGTCTGTTTAGATGTGCAATGGATAAGTTGACGGTGCGATGGCTTCTCGGGGGAGGGAGGGTGGAGTTGAAAATGGTCCTTGTGCTACAGAGAACTCACAATTCCGAGAGCTGCCTGGAGGTGGGACAGACTCATTTTGCTTTTGTGAGCCGAAGTTGCAGCTGAGGTTTGCAGTTATCTTTTGTTTGCTGTTGGCTGTGAGGCTTTAAAAGTCTGAAGCTACGTCCTTCTGGATGGATGCTGTCAGGGCACAAGGTTGCGAGCTGGTCCCATTTAAGAATTGTCTTGCTTTGGATTATTCCCTCATTGTGTCTGAGGCAGCTGTTCAGTCTCCCTTCACAGCGCATTCACATCGCTGACCCCACCCCCTCATGGGGACTACTGCCTTTTTTAATAACGATTTGCAAGGCAGCAAATTGCCAGCCATCAACCCCCCACCCCCACCCCCCCAATGCCCCCATACAGGCCGTCCAAACTTGGGTGTTGAAATCCGTCACGTCTGCAGCCCAGTTCGAGCTGTAGATTGGCTGCACTTTCATGATGTGAATGCTTAATACAGCCTTGACTGTTGAACTCAGTTCCTGACTCCTCCCCGTCTGTCTGCCAAGCTACTTAGAGCTGTCCAGGCAGTAAAGGGGCATGCCTGAGGCAACAGCAGTTAACACTGACCAGGAGGAGGGGTTCCCCTGTAGGCAGATTCTGACTTTTTAAAAACCTGCCTCATTTTTGAATGGTGAGTGTGTGTCGGGGAGGGGTAAGTGTGTGTCGGGGAGGGGTGAGTGTGTGTCGGGGAGGGGTGTGTGTGTGTCGGGGAGGGGTGAGTGTGTGTCGGGGAGGGGTGAGTGTGTGTCGGGGAGGGGTGAGTGTGTGTCGGGGAGGGGTGAGTGTGTGTCGGGGAGGGGTGAGTGTGTGTCGGGGAGGGGTGAGTGTGTGTCGGGGAGGGGTGAGTGTGTGTCGGGGAGGGGTGAGTGTGTGTCGGGGAGGGGTGAGTGTGTGTCGGGGAGGGGTGAGTGTGTGCCGGGGAGGGGTGAGTGTGTGCCGGGGAGGGGTGAGTGTGTGTCGGGGAGGGGTGAGTGTGTGTCGGGGAGGGGTGAGTGTGTGTCGGGGAGGGGTGAGTGTGTGTCGGGGAGGGGTGAGTGTGTGTCGGGGAGGGGTGAGTGTGTGTCGGGGAGGGGTGAGTGTGTGTCGGGGAGGGGTTGTGTGTGTGTGTGTCGGGGGGGGTTGTGTGTGTGTGTGTCGGGGGGGGTTGTGTGTGTGTGTGTCGGGGGGGGTTGTGTGTGTGTGTGTCGGGGGGGTTGTGTGTGTGTGTGTCGGGGGGGTTGTGTGTGTGTGTGTCGGGGGGGTTGTGTGTGTGTGTGTCGGGGGGGGTTGTGTGTGTGTGTGTCAGGGGGGGTTGTGTGTGTGTGTGTCGGGGGGGGGTTGTGTGTGTGTGTGTCGGGGGGGGTTGTGTGTGTCGGGGGGGGTTGTGTGTGTGTGTGTCGGGGGGGTTGTGTGTGTGTGTGTCGGGGGGGTTGTGTGTGTGTGTGTCGGGGGGGTTGTGTGTGTGTGTGTCGGGGGGGTTGTGTGTGTGTGTGTCGGGGGGGTTGTGTGTGTGTGTGTCGGGGGGGTTGTGTGTGTGTGTGTCGGGGGGGTTGTGTGTGTGTGTGTCGGGGGGGTTGTGTGTGTGTGTGTCGGGGGGGTTGTGTGTGTGTGTCGGGGTGTGTCGGGGGAGTGTGTGTGTCGGGGGGGTGAGTGTGTGTCGGGGGGGGGTGAGTGTGTGTCGGGGGGGGGTGAGTGTGTGTCGGGGGGGGTGAGTGCGTGTCGGGGGGGGGTGAGTGCGTGTCGGGGGGGGGGTGAGTGCGTGTCGGGGGGGGGTTGTGTGTGTGTGTCGGGGGGGGGTTGTGTGTGTGTGTCGGGGGGGGGTTGTGTGTGTGTGTCGGGGGGGGTTGTGTGTGTGTGTCGGGGGGGGTTGTGTGTGTGTGTCGGGGGGGGGTTGTGTGTGTGTGTCGGGGGGGGTTGTGTGTGGGATTGTGTCGGGGGGCTGTGTGTGGGATTGTGTCGGGGGGGCTGTGTGTGGGATTGTGTCGGGGGGGCTGTGTGTGGGATTGTGTCGGGGGGGCTGTGTGTGGGATTGTGTCGGGGGGGCTGTGTGTGGGATTGTGTCGGGGGGGCTGTGTGTGGGATTGTGTCGGGGGGGCTGTGTGTGGGATTGTGTCGGGGGGGCTGTGTGTGGGATTGTGTCGGGGGGGCTGTGTGTGGGATTGTGTCGGGGGGGCTGTGTGTGGGATTGTGTCGGGGGGGCTGTGTGTGGGATTGTGTCGGGGGGGCTGTGTGTGGGATTGTGTCGGGGGGGCTGTGTGTGGGATTGTGTCGGGGGGGCTGTGTGTGGGATTGTGTCGGGGGGGCTGTGTGTGGGATTGTGTCGGGGGGGCTGTGTGTGGGATTGTGTCGGGGGGGCTGTGTGTGGGATTGTGTCGGGGGGGCTGTGTGTGGGATTGTGTCGGGGGGGCTGTGTGTGGGATTGTGTCGGGGGGGCTGTGTGTGGGATTGTGTCGGGGGGGCTGTGTGTGGGATTGTGTCGGGGGGGCTGTGTGTGGGATTGTGTCGGGGGGGCTGTGTGTGGGATTGTGTCGGGGGGGCTGTGTGTGGGATTGTGTCGGGGGGGCTGTGTGTGGGATTGTGTCGGGGGGGCTGTGTGTGGGATTGTGTCGGGGGGGCTGTGTGTGGGATTGTGTCGGGGGGGCTGTGTGTGGGATTGTGTCGGGGGGGCTGTGTGTGGGATTGTGTCGGGGGGGCTGTGTGTGGGATTGTGTCGGGGGGGCTGTGTGTGGGATTGTGTCGGGGGGGCTGTGTGTGAATGTGTCGGGGGGGGGGGGGGCGCTATGTGTGTGTGTGAATGTGTCGGGGGGGGGGGGGCGCTATGTGTGTGTGTGAATGTGTCGGGGGGGGGCGCTATGTGTGTGTGTGAATGTGTCGGGGGGGGGGCGCTATGTGTGTGTGTGAATGTGTCGGGGGGGGGGGGGGCGCTATGTGTGTGTGTGAATGTGTCGGGGGGGGGGCGCTATGTGTGTGTGTGAATGTGTCGGGGGGGGGCGCTATGTGTGTGTGTGAATGTGTCGGGGGGGGGCGCTATGTGTGTGTGTGAATGTGTCGGGGGGGGGGCACTATGTGTGTGTGTGAATGTGTCGGGGGGGGGGCGCTATGTGTGTGTGTGAATGTGTCGGGGGGGCTGTGTGTGTGGGGTCGTGTGTCGGGGGGGGCGTGGCTTTTAATATTGACAAAGGGCCATTAAATGCCCCTTTAACTTTCAGTCAGTTCCCTGAAGACTGGCTGAAGGTATATTAAACTCCGCTTGCCCTGAGCTGCAGTGTGTTTTTTTTGTTAAGGATGGCCAGAGACAGAAAAAGAAACAGGCACAGGAAGAAGATGAAAGAGAAACTGAGCAAAAACTGTCACTGTGGTACTGAAGCACTTTGTAGCTGAAATGTTTAAACGTGTACCTCAATTGGTAGCTCTTTCACCTCCAAGCCAGGGGTTGTAGGTTCAAGGCCCCTCCCCTCCCCTCCCTGTCTACACTGGTCTGCAAGATTCCACTCTGGATTTTCTGATCAGTGGCAGTTGAGCTATTTTGCTTAAATGGCTTGACACTGGTACTCATCAGAAAATTGAAGCATGTGTTTGAGTTGAGTGAGAGACTGGGAGCATAAACTGGCTTTAACCCTCTCTGAATATTCAATGTAGTATTTTTAAAATTCATTGTTACAGGATGTGGGCGTCGCTGGTTAGGCCAGCATTTGTTGCCCATCCCTAGTTGCCCTTAAGAAGGTGGTGGTGAGCTGCTGCCTTGAACCGCTGCAGTTCATGTGGTGTGGGTGCACCCACAGTGTGTTGGGGATTGAGTTCCAGGATTATGACCCAGCGACAGTGAAGGAACAGCGATATATTTCCAAGTTAGGATGGTGAGTGACTTGGAGAAGAACACCCAGGTGGTGGTGTTCCCAGATATCTGCTGCCCTTGTCCGTCTAGATGTTAGTGCTTGTGTGTTTGCACGGTGGTCCACAGATTAAGATTAATGGTGATGACTTTCTCTTCACCCTGGTTGAGGGTGTTTAAGCCATTTTGGAATCTGGGGGAAGCAGACTGATTGGATAGTGATGCTGCTGAAGGCCCACTTGCATAGAGTATTTGCACAACAGAAACAATCTGCCTAGCAGGTCTATTCCAGTGTTTATGCTTGACACAAACCTCCACCCACTCTCCATCAACTGAAAGTTGTAATTCTGTCTCAGACTTGCCTGCACATGATTTGAAGCAAGTGAAGTGGTGCCTATGGAATTGGGACATTGTTTACCCGATCTCTGTAAATGTTACTGAATTAGGGAACAGCGATGCTATTGCTGGTACATTGCACCTAATTCTAAAGACTGAACAGCGAGTTCAACTGCTGTATCTTCTGTTGAATTCATGGTGCTGGAAGTGTTCCATCGCCCAGTAATTTCACCCTCACCTCACAAAAAACACAAGCCATGGATTATTTAATTGTATGGTTAGTGTTATATAAATGTTATGTTGGTTTGTTTATTGCGGGTGAGTCATTGGATAATCACTTATCAAGGGAACCTTGGGTGACTTGCTTTCTATTTTATGCCGCCCTTGCCCAACAGCAACAACTTGTCTTTACACAGCACCTCTTAAACCAAAACACCAAGACACACCAGGAAATGTTAGGACAGGTGACCAAACACTTCGTCACAGGTGAAGGTTTTATGGAATGTGATGCAGGAGCAGAGAGGGCAGGATCATTTAAGGGGGGAAATTCCAGAGCCGAGGTGGGAAACTCCGCAGTGTGGTGCAAAGGCCGCTGAAGGTCACCATTGGGTAAGCAATGAAAATAAGGGGTGTGTAAGAGGCCAGAGTTGGAAGGTTGCAGCGATTATGGAAGGTTATGGGGCTGGAGGAGATGAAACATGGGGAGGGGCAAGGAACAAGGATGTGAGTTTTAAAAATCCTGAGGCACCGCCTGAGCTGGAGTGAACCCAAGCCGGTGGGTAAATAGGGTTGATGGGTGTTTGGAGTTGGTCAGCACACAGACAGCAGAGCTTCAGGTGAGCTCAATTTAACAGAATGGAAGGCAGGTGGCAGGCCAGGGGACCATTGAAATAGTTTAGGGAGTGCTACAGGCGAGACCCAGTTATGTTGCTTCTGGACAGTGTGGTGTGCCGGCTGTTGCTGAGGCTTACATTTCACTCACTCCCTGTGGCCAGCTTATAATTTCCAGTCGCAAGTTAAATATTTCATGAACTTTGCACACAGCAGGCAAAGAGGATGAGTTGTTTTATTATCAGCATTTTAATGAGAAAATGAGTGCAAGGAACCTGTTTTGTGTTGGCAAGCATTATATATTAATTTTCTCCAGGACTCTGTTATGATGGCCCAAACCAGTTCAGTTTTCTCTATATAAACAGGAGAAAGGGCAGCATGGTGGTGCAGCGGTTAGCACTGCTGCCACATGGCACTGAGGAACTGGGTTCAATCGCAGCCCTGGGTCACTGTCCGTGTGGCGTTTGCACATTCTCCCCGTGTTTGCGTGGGTCTCACCCCCACAACCCAAAGACGTGCAGGGTAACTGGATTGGTCACACTAAATTGCCCCTTAATTGAGGAAAAAATGAATTGGATACTCTTAAGTTTATTTTTTAAAAAATAAACATTCGTAGACCGAGATCATAGCTGACCTTTGCTTCATATGAAATGGAAAAGGACAAGGAGCAATTTAGAGTAAAGATACTTAATTGGAGGAGGGCCAATTTCATTGGAGTGAGAACCGACCCTCGACCCCCATCCCCCACCCCCCCAAGTAATTTAGAATTGAAGAAAAATGGGCAAAACTAACTTGAGACGGTGTGTAGCAGTAATGTCACTGGACTAGTCAGCCAGAAGCCCAGGCTAACGCTCATGGGGCAGGTGTCCAAATATTGCCACAGCAGCTTGTCAAGTTTTAAATCAAATAATTAAATTGGGAATTGAAAAGCTAGTCTCAGTAGCGGAACTATCATAGGTGGCTGTAAAAACCCATCTGGTCCACTTCTCGAGAAGGAAATCTGCCATCCTTACCCGGCCTGGCCTACATGTGACTTAGGGATGGGCAACAAAGGGTGGCCAAGCCCAGCGACACCCACATCCCATCAAAGAATAAAGAAATTCCAAGATGAGGGAAAATCTGGAGAACTAAAACCAGAACCCCCTTGATGACGAGAGAGTAAAATGAAGCTAGATAAAGGGGCTTTAAAAGAGTAAGAGGCAACTTGACTGAAATATACAATTCTGTGAGGGGTCTTGGCAGGATTCACATGGAAATGATTTTTCCTCTTGTGGGAGAATCCAGAACTCTGGGCTACTGTTCAAAAATAGGGGGCCATTCTTTTAAAATGGAGATGAGGCAAAACATTCTGAGGGTCGTGAGTCTTTGGAACTCTGTAGAATCTCATAGAATTTACAGTGCAGAAGGAGGCCATTCGGCCCATTGTGTCTGCACCGGCCCTTGGAAAGAGCACCCCACTTAAGCTCACACTTCCAACCTACCCCAGTAACCCAATAACCCCACCTAACCTTTTTTGGACACTAAGGGCAATTTAGCTTAGCCAATCCACCTAACCTGCACATCTTTGGACTGTGGGAGGAAACCGGAGCACCCGGAGGACACCCACGCAGACACGGGGAGAACGTGCAGACAGTGACCCAAGCCGGGAATCGAACCTGGAGTCCTGGAACTGTGCTAACCACTATGCTACCGTGCTGCCCTCTGTTCCTAAAAAGGTTGGTGGAAGCAGTCTTTGAATATTTTTACGGCAGTGCTGGAGAGATTCTTGGCAAGCAAGGGTCAGGCTGGTTGGATACAGATTTGAGGTTACTTTCAGATCAACCATGATCTTAATAAATGGTGGAACAGGCTTGAAGGGCTGAATGGCCTATTCTTTCTTTACGCTCGTAAGCATCGAGAACCAGAGCATATTGAGTTAAGGGACTTGACAATAGAACCTAAGGAGACATGAGGGAAAACCCTTACCTGGCTAGGATCTGGAATAAACTGCCAGAGCATGGAGCAGGCAGGTTCAGTCATAACTTTCAGAAGGTGAGCAGGAAGACTTCTCCTGGGCTGCAGGATAGGTACGAGAGAGTGAGACTAGCTGAGCTGCTCTTGCAGACGGCTACACAAACACAGGGCTGAGTGCCTCTTGTACTGTAACCATTCTAAGTGGTGTGGACTATTTGTGTGTGTCCAGAGGGTAAGAGGCACCGAGCTGTAACCAAATAATGTGTAGTATGGGATGCTGCAAAGGACCTGGGGTGTGGGGTTGGGGGAGGATTCCGGTATGGAGAGTTGTACAATCATGAGTTGGCCTTGGGAGGGAGTGTGATTGGGCTTCAGATAATTGTTGGCCCTGTTCGATTCCAAACCACCATCTGTTCCCCCTCTTGTCTCTCGGCCCCGGTTTCACTCCTGGGTTTGATGTGCTATCTGTCTGAAGATGTAATGCAATTCTGAGTGAGATTGTGCTGGCCAGGGAGTCCCAGAGTGAGACCCAAGTTCTGAAAAGGATCCGTTCCCAAAAGCCGGAATGAGAGGAGTGCTGCAATTGTAGAACCTTAAGGCCTAAAGAGGTAATTTGTTCCACCTTGCCGGCTCTGGGCTATCCATTTGAGTCCCAACCTCACAGCAAGACCTGAAAAGTGCATATGTACTTCCTTTTAAAAATGTACATCCTTTTACTATTGACTCTGTTTCTACAATATTTTCAGACCGTGTGTTCCAAATCATTGCTTGCTGTATTTTTTTAATAAGGAAAACTTGTCACAGAACTGTCAGGGTGCAGAAGGAGACATTGGCCCATTGTGTCTGCAACCCAAATGATCATTTTGACTCGGGTACACATTGGCTGGTTCGTTCTACCAATTACCTTAACCTGGTGCCTTCTGGTTAGCAATAACCCCACCCCCAACCCACCCATTCCTCCTAACCGGCTTTAAGGAGAATAATATCAGCGTCACTAGTCTTTCTGCAAGACATGCCTCTGACCTGAGGTCCAATGGCAATTTTCAAACTGGTAATGGCCCCCAGTACATAATTCCTAGTGTTTATACATGCAAAGAATACTGGCAACTCCAAAGTTAACACTCCTGTGTCAAAACTGTCCGTGATACTGTGATGCTGCCCTTGAAATGTCACCAACGCATCTTTAGTCTGCGCTGGAATCAGCTGTGTGTTTTTAAAAGGGCAGGTCCTCCGACGGGAATGTCTGGTGATTGGGATGGGTCAGTAAAGCGAATAGGAAGTCAGACTATTGGAACCTGAGTGGACCAGTCAGCTACTTTTGAGTCTTGTTCTATCATTTCATTCTCTGTCTCCAATCCATTTACCCCCTAATTCCATACCTTGCTTAATTACCCCAGTTTTGAAAATTTGAATTGACCTCCTCTGGCCTCAACAGCATTTGGTGGAGGGTGTTCCAGATTTCCAGTAAATGTACTGTTTAAACAATGCAGTCAAAAATGAGGACGCCACTAGAAAACTATAGAGTAATGCTTTCTCCCCCACCTCATTTGTAATGCTTGCCTCCATTCACTGAACCCGGTGGCTGATGGAGAGCAGGTCTGGGGCCCTGCGTTTTGCTGTGAGTAATGCCCTCTGCTAATGAAGCACTGGAGTGTAGCCTCCAGCCTTTGCAGTGGTTTATTTGTGCAACCAGAAGAAAGGTCCTTTACAGCCCTCCAAGATCCCATTTTTCCTCCAGGCTATGCACGCCCTGATTTCCATCACTGCCTTCAGCTACCTCGGCCCCACGTTCAGAAATACCTGCCTAGGCCCCTCTCTCCGCCTTATAGTCTCTTCTTAAAACTGACCTCTTTGACAAGCTTTCGGCCAGCTGTCCTAATATCTCTTGCGGTTTGGTGTCTGTCCTGTGAAGATCCTTAGGGCGTTTTAGTATCTTGAAAACGCTTCATAAATACAAGTTATTTTCCACTTCTCCCTCCCCCATGTTAAAGCCAAACCTCTCCAGTGCAGGCCAACTGAGGTAGCCTGAGTCTATCTTCCACATGATATCCCACACTCCTCTCTCTGATTCTCTCCCAGTGTATGAGAAAGATAACTCTGGCATCTGCTGGAAGTTATCATCAGGGCTTCTTCAGAAATGTAGTCGAGAACAGTATGGCCAGCTTCGAAGCTGGCCATGGCCAGCTGCCACGTTCAAGCTCACCGTACAAGCTGGCCAGCTCGGGAGCTTCTAACTGGGCTGTTTTAATCTTCCAGTGCACTGAAATCGAGCTCAGTCCGATTTATTTTATTTATGGGGGAATTTGGCAATTTTTCAGTGTATAAATTGAACATGAGGAAAAGCGAGATGTTCGCGATACAGGCAAGAGGACAGGAGGAGAGACTGGGAGAGCTGCTGCTCAGAATGGTAGGAAAGAGCTTTTGGTATCTGGGAATCCAGGTGGCCCGGGAATGGGAGGCACTGCACAAGTTAAACCTATCCCGGCTGGTAGAACAAATGAAGAGATGGGACATGCTCCTGCTATCACTGGCGGGGAGGGTACAGACCATGAAAATGATGGTCCTCCCCAGATTTCTGTTTGTCTTTCAGTGCCTCCCCATCTTCATCCCAAAGGCCTTTTTCAAGTGGGTGAATAAGATTATTTTGGGCTTTGTGTGGGCGAGTAAAACCCCACGAGTGAAGAACGTGTTGCTGTGACGCAGTCGGGGGGAGGGTTGGTGCTGCCGAACTTCTGCAATTACTACTGGGCGGCTAATATAGCCATGATTAGGAAGTGGGTAGTGGGGGGGTCGGTGTGGGAGTGGATGGAGGCGGCGTCATGCAAAGACACAAGTTTGGGAGCACTGGTAACGGCACCTCTTCCATTATCGCCCGCCGGCCCGATACTCCACAAGTCCGGTGGTGGTGGCGGCTATGACAATCTGGGGGCAGTGACGGAGATATAAGAGAGTGGAGGGAGCATCGGTTTTGGACCCCGATTTATAATAATCATCGGTTTGTACCGGGTAGGCTGGATGGTGGGTTCCGGAGATGGCAAAGGGCAGGAATTAGAAGGATGGGGGATCTATTTATAGACGGGAGCTTCCCCAGCTTGAAAGCCTTGGAGGATAAATTTGAATTGCCAGCAGGGAATGGGTTCAGGTATTTGCAGGTGCGAGACTTCCTGAGAAAGCAGGTTCTGGCCTTTCCGCTGCGGCCCCCACAGGGGATACAGGATAGAGTAGTTTCCAGTACCTGGGTGGGAGAGGGGAAGGTATCTGATATTTACCAGGAGCTTTCGGAGGCGGAGGAAACCCCGGTGGAGGAGCTGAAGGGCAAGTGGGAGGACAGGCTAGGAGGAGAGATAGAGGCGGATCTGTGGGCAGATGCCCGAAGCAGGGTTAATATATCCTCATCATGTGCCAGGCTTAGCCTGATACAATTTAAGGTAGTCCACCTGGCACACATGATAGTGGCGAGGATGAGCAAGTTTTTTGGGGTAGAGGACGGGTGCTCGGAAAGCTCAGCAAATCATGTCCACATATTCTGGGCATGCCCGAAGCTTGCAGGGTTTTGCTAAGGTAATATCCACGGTACTAAAAACACGGGTGGTGCCGAGTCCGGAGGTAGCGATCTTCTGGAGTGTCGGAAGAGTCGGGAGTTCAGGGGGCGAAAGAGGCCGACGACTTGGCCTTTGCCTCCCTGGTAGCCCGGAGACGGATCTTGTTAATGTGGAGGGACTCGAAGCCCCCGAGTGTAGAGACCTGGGTTAGTGACATGGCTGGGTTTCTCAGTCTCGAGAAAATAACGTTTCTCTTAAGAGGGTCGATGGTGGGGTTCACCCAGAGGTCGACTTTCTCGTTGAAAATTAAAATGTCAGCAAATGCAGTATTCCAAGAGTGATGACCGGATTATTGTTTTATGGCTGGGGTGTGTGAAGATTAGGATGGGGGTGGAAATGTTTATTACACCATGTTTATGTCATTGTTATTACTATTATTATAAAAACTTGCAAATACCTTAATAAAAATATATTTTTAAAAAATATTTATTTTATTTACTTTATAGAATGTGGGCGTCGCTGGCTTGACCAGCATGTTTATCGCCCATCCCTAAATTCTCTCCAAGGTAGTTGTGAGCTGCTGTCTTTAACCGCAACAGTTCCTGAGGTGTACGTGCTGTTAGCGAGGGAGTTCCAGGATTTTGTCCCAGCGGCATTGAAGGAGCGACGATATATTTCCAAGTCTGGGTGTTGAGTGACTTGGAGGGGAACGTCCAGGTGGCGGAGTTCCCAGGTATCTGTTGCTCTTGTCCTTCTAGATGGTAGTGGTCATGGGTTTGGAAGGTGCTGCCCAAGGAGCCTTGGTGAGTTCCTGCAATGCATCTTGTAGATGCTACACACGGCTGCCACTGTGCATCAGTGGTGGAGGGAGTGAATGTTTTTGAATCGGGTGCCAATCAAGTGGGTTGCTTTGTCCCAGGTGATGTTGAACTAATTGTGTTGTTGGAGTTGCACTTATCCAGGCAAGTGGTTAGGCAGGTTAGGTCTTCTAAGCTGGTGGGTTCCATCGGTTTTGGTTTGATCTCTGAAGTGATGCTGTCAGTCTCTGCAATCTCTCTCATGTTGTCCCTCTTTTGTGTTCTGTTGCAGCTGAGTTGGAGTTTGTCCAGATCATTGTGATAGTGGTGGTGATGATAGTGATGGTCGTGGTGATCACCTGCCTGCTCAACCACTACAAGCTCTCTACACGATCTTTAATAAACAGAACGAGCCACATGAGGAGGCAAGAAGACACTCTGCAGTCGGTAAGATGCCCGTCTACAAGCATACTACACTTTTAGAAAATATTTTATTGAGACATTCATCATTTTAAACAACAGAGAAATCCAACACGTGCATAAACCCCACAATAACATACCCAACTTCACCCAGCCCTAAACCCTAACTAGCCATACATTAGATTCCCTGCCCTTATTCGTCACTTCCATGCCAACCAGGCCCCCTCCCCCCTCCTGCTGGTGGTCAGTTCTCTTTGAAGAAGTCGATGAACGGCTGCCACCTCCGAGCCCCTTAAGGCAAACTTAATTTTCTCTAGCCTAAGAAACCCTGCCATGTCACTGACCCAAACCCCCGACTTTGGAGGCTCCGAGTCCCTCCAGCCCAGCAAAATCCGCCTCCAAGCATACTACACTTTTTGAAGGTTTTTGGAAATGATTACTCGAGTACAGTAGCTTACTGATTGTTTTACTGAACCAGGAACAGTAAAAACCTGACCTCAAAATCTATCATGGCTACTTGGGGAATTAGATTAAATAGGTGGCATGATCTGTGTGCTAGCATCAATAAATGTTTCATTTAGAGTACCCAATTCATTTTTTCCAATTAAGGGGCAATTTAACATGGTCAATCCACCTACTCTACACAGCTTTGGGCTGTGGGGGCGAAACCCACACAAACACGGGGAGAATGTGCATACTCCACACGGACAGTGACCCAGAGCCAGGATCGAACCTGGGACCTCTGTGGCATGAGGCAGCAGTGTTAAGCACTGCACCACCGTGCTGCCACCCTCCCCAAGTGCTTTATCATCGGGTTTTTTTTTCATAATAAGGAAATGCTAGCAGCCAATATTCTCAAGAGTAAGGTCCCACAAGTGACCAATGTGTATTTAATGTTGTTGGTATGGCCAGGACACTGAGAACCTCGCCTGCTCCTCTTCCAAATAGCATGGGATCTTTCACATCGACCTGCCAGGGCTGATCAGCCTTTTTAGTGTGTTGTACCTCCTAAACCACAGTGTATTTAACACGTATACAAAGAACAAAGAAATGTACAGCACAGGAACAGGCCCTTCGGCCCTCCAAGCCCGTGCCGACCATACTGCCCGACTAAACTACAATCTTCTACACTTCCTGGGTCCGTATCCTTCTATTCCCATCCTATTCATATATTTGTCAAGATGCCCCTGAAATGTCCCTATCGTCCCTGCCTCCACTACCTCCTCCGGTAGTGAGTTCCAGGCACCCACTACCCTCTGCGAAAAAACTTGCCTCGTACATCTACTCTAAACTTTGCCCCTCTCACCTTAAACCTATGCGCCCTAGTAATTGACCCCTCTACCCTGGGGAAAAGCCTCTGACTATCCACTCTGTCTATGCCCCTCATAATTTTGTATACCTCTATCAGGTCGCCCCTCAACCTCCTTCGTTCCAGTGAGAACAAACCGAGTTTATTCAATCGCTCCTCATAGCTTATGCCCTCCATACCAGGCAACATTCTGGTAAATCTCTTCTGCACCCTCTCTAAAGCCTCCACATCCTTCTGGTAGTGTGGCGACCAGAATTGAACACTATACTCCAAGTGTGGCCTAACTAAGGTTCTATACAGCTGCAACATGACTTGCCAATTCTTATACTCAATGCCCCGGCCAATGAAGGCAAGCATGCCGTATGCCTTCTTGACTACCTTCTCCACCTGTGTAGCCCCTTTCAGTGATCTGTGGACCTGTACTCCTAGATCTCTTTGACTTTCAATACTCTTGAGGGTTCTACCATTCACTGTATATTCCCTACCTGCATTAGCCCTTCCAAAATGCATTACCTCACATTTGTCCAGGTTAAACTCCATCTGCCATCTCTCCGCCCAAGTCTCCAGACAATCTAAATCCTGCTGTATCCTCAGACAGTCCTCATCGCTATCCGCAATTCCACCAACCTTTGTGTCGTCTGCAAACTTACTAATCAGACCAGTTACATTTTCCTCCAAATCATTTATATATACTACAAAGAGCAAAGGTCCCAGCACTGATCCCTGTGGAACACCACTGGTCACAGCCCTCCAATTAGAAAAGCATCCCTCCATTGCTACCCTCTGCCTTCTATGGCCTAGCCAGTTCTGTATCCACCTTGCCAGTTCACCCCTGATCCCGTGTGACTTCACCTTTTGTACTAGTCTACCATGAGGGACCTTGTCAAAGGCCTTACTGAAGTCCATATAGACAACATCTACTGCCCTACCTGCATCAATCATCTTAGTGACCTCCTCGAAAAACTCTATCAAGTTAGTGAGACACGACCTCCCCTTCACAAAACCGTGCTGCCTCTCACTAATACGTCCATTTGCTTCCAAATGGGAGTAGATCCTGTCTCGAAGAATTCTCTCCAGTAATTTCCCTACCACTGAAGTAAGGCTCACCGGCCTGTAGTTCCCGGGATTATCCCTGCCACCCTTCTTAAACAGAGGAACAACATTGGCTATTCTCCAGTCCTCCGGGACATCCCCTGAAGACAGCGAGGATCCAAAGATTTCTGTCAAGGCCTCAGCAATTTCCTCTCCAGCCTCCTTCAGTATTCTGGGGTAGATCCCATCCGGCCCTGGGGACTTATCTACCTTAATATTTTTTAAGACACCCAACACCTCGTCTTTTTGGATCACAATGTGACCCAGGCTATCTACACCCCCTTCTCCAGACTCAACATCTACCAATTCCTTCTCTTTGGTGAATACTGATGCAAAGTATTCATTTAGTACCTCGCCCATTTCCTCTGGCTCCACACATAGATTCCCTTGCCTATCCTTCAGTGGGCCAACCCTTTCCCTGGCTACCCTCTTGCTTTTTATGTAAGTGTAAAAAGCCTTGGGATTTTCCTTAACCCTATTTGCCAATGACTTTTCATGACCCCTTCTAGCCCTCCTGACTCCCTGCTTAAGTTCCTTCCTACTTTCCTTATATGCCACACAGGCTTCGTCTGTTCCCAGCCTTTTAGCCCTGACAAATGCCTCCTTTTTCTTTTTGACGAGGCCTACAATATCATTCGTCATCCAAGGTTCCCGAAAATTGCCGTATTTATCTTTCTTCCTCACAGGAACATGCCTGTCCTGTATTCCTATCAACTGACACTTGAAAGCCTCCCACATGTCAGATGTTGATTTGCCCTCAAACATCCGCCCCCAATCTATGTTCTTCAGTTCCCGCCTAATATTGTTATAATTAGCCTTCCCCCAATTTAGCACATTCATCCTCGGACCACTCTTATCCTTGTCCACCAGTACTTTAAAACTTACTGAATTGTGGTCACTGTTACCGAAATGCTCCCCTACTGAAACATCTACCACCTGGCTGGGCTCATTCCCCAATACCAGGTCCAGTACTGCCTCTTCCCTAGTTGGACTGTTTACATATTGTTTTAAGAAGCCCTCCTGGATGCTCCTTACAAACTCTGCCCCGTCTAAGCCCCTGGCACTAAGTGAGTCCCAGTCAATATTGGGGAAGTTGAAGTCTCCCATCACCACAACCCTGTTGTTTTTACTCTTTTCCAAAATCTGTCTACCTATCTGCTCCTCTATCTCCCGCTGGCTGTTGGGAGGCCTGTAGTATACCCCCAACATTGTGACTGCACCCTTCTTATTCCTGATCTCTACCCATATAGCCTCACTGCCCTCTGAGGTGTCCTCTCGCTGTATAGCTGTGATACTCTCCTGAACAAGTAGCGCAACTCCGCCTCCCCTTTTACATCCCCCTCTATCCCGCCTGAAACATCTAAATCCTGGAACGTTTAGCTGCCAATCCTGCCCTTCCCTCAACCAGGTCTCTGTAATGGCAACAACATCATAGTTCCAAGTAGTAATCCAAGCTCTAAGTTCATCTGCCTTACCCGTAATGCTCCTTGCATTAAAACATATGCACTTCAGGCCACCAGACCCGCTGTGTTCAGCAACTTCTCCCCGTCTGCTCTGCCTCAGAGCCACACTGTCCCTATTCCCTAGTTCTCCCTCAACGCTCTCACCTTCTGACCTATTGCTCCCGTGCCCACCCCCCTGCCATACTAGTTGGACCATACGATGGACAAAATGATCCCGAGTTGCTTAGTACAAGAATACTTTATTCAAGCACACACACAAAGTTAATGTTAATCAATCTCACACACATACAAGTTGAACTCTAAGCTAACACACCAGAAAGACCTTAACTTAACTTCCAGGTGACTGGCAAGTACAGGGCAGATATGGCCTTATCTGGAATCCTGTTGTCTGGCTGTGCTGGATGTAGGTTGCTTGTTGTCTGTGTCCTCTGCTCTGGTCCCTCTGTGGATGGCGTGGATGATCGTCTTCTTGGATGGTGAAGGTGTCACCGTTATTGTTGTCAGTCGAATGCTGCAGTTGAGAGCTACTAAGGTGGTGCGCTGCACAGCACCTTTTATCCCTTGAACGTTTGGCGCGCTTTGGGCGGTCCCATGTATATGTCCAATCGATCGATCAAAGATTGATCACTCTGATTGATCCCAACCAATTGTGGGTTGCCACCTTGGTGGCTGGGCGGGTCCCTGTCGGCCATGGCTGTTCGTGTCCGAGGCACATAGGCCTTCCCAAATAAGGAAAACCTGCCACTTATTGTCGGTTTCTACCTGGAGCCGATTGTCCCAGGATGGCCTTTTTCCTGTGTCAGTTTCTGCACAGTCTGGACTGCAGCTTTTGTATATTTGCAAGCTGCAGCCTGTCTGTGTTCTGTCTTTGGTCAATTTTCCCATTGAGCTTTGCGGGCGGCCATTTTAGATGGCCACATGTGTCATCTGCAAGGTGCCATCTCTGACTGGGCAGCATCCCCTCCGTTATTCTCCTGGTTCACATTCCAATTCCTGCCCCAACTCCAAAAGAGGGCAATGCAAGTTTTCACTCTGACTGCACCACACTTGGCCTCCTCATTCTTAGTGATGAGCATTAAAATTTGCAAGGTGCGTTGCTCCTTTCTTGACTAATTGTGTGCATACAGTGGAGGGGTACCTGCGTGTATTTTGTGGAGGGGAGGGGCGGAGGGAGAAATATCGGGAGTGCCCTCTGTCACAAAGTAAGCTGATGTTATTTGCGAGGGTATCCCAACTTGGAATACCTTTCATGGGGCTGTATAGTTTTATTTTGTTTTGATGTGAGGGGACAAGTGAAACCTCAGTGAGAATAAATAACCCAGTCATCGTGGAACAATTATTAAAATAAAGAAAAGGCAAATACTCACAAACAGGACTACTCGACTTTCGAGCAATTAAGACATATGTATACCACGTTTATATAGAAAGTGCCCCTTGTTGCAAAATATATCTACTATAGCTGAATCCTGAGACTTCCTTGTTCCCCAAGCAACATCCAAATTGAATAACTAGCCTCGTTACCACACAATTCAGGGATGATGCTCAATCTGGGAACCGTCTTTTTCCTGGTCCAGTGTAGATATTTTAAAACTGCTGCTATGAAGGTTTTCTAAAATGCCTTGGCTCTAAGACATAGAAGGTTGTTTGCTGTAAACTTAGCCTTCGGGCTTGGTGGCTGGAAACTGGCCTGTCTGCTTCCTGAGACTGCTGGATGATAACTGCCTCCCTTCCTTCTCCGAGTCTGGTCAATTATACCTTTGTTGTTCTTTGATTATGCCGTCTGTATATTCGGCTGTCTGCCCCTATCCTTGACTATACATTAACATATGTATATCTCATGGACCTTCCCAATCGTCTATAATCTGTTTCCCCTCCATAAGCAATTCACACTTGATTATTGCTTAAACTGCCATTCTGAACTGGTTACCAGGAAAGACTCCTACCAATTGAGACACTTTGAATACAAGGAGAGGAGAGAGGATGGCACAGTGGTTAGCACTGCTGCCTCACAGCGCCATGGACCTGGGTTCCATTCCGGCCTTGCGTGACTGACTGTGTTGAATTTGCACATTCTCCGTCTGCATGGGTTTCCTCTGGCTGCTCCAGTTTCCTCCCACAGTCCAAAGATACATACATAGATACATAGAAAATAGGAGCAGGAGGAGGCCTTTTGACCCATCGAGCCTGCTCCACCATTCATCACGATCATGGCTGATCATCCAACTCAATAGCCTAATCCTGCTTTCTCCCCATAGCCTTTGATCCCATTATCCCCAAGTGCTATATCTAGCCGCCTCAAAGTTTTAGCATCAACTACTTCCTGTGGTAATGAATTCCACAGGCTCACCACTCTTTGTGTGAAGAAATGTCTCCTTATCTCTGTCCGAAATGGTTTACCCTGAATCCTCAGGCTGTGACCCCTGGTTCTGGACACACCCATCATTGGTAACATCTTCCCTGCATCCACCCTGTCTAGTCCTGTTAGAATTTTATAAGTCTCTATGAGATCCCCCCTCATTCATCTGAACTCCAGCGGGAACAATCCCAACCTGGTCAATCTCTCCTCATATGACAGTCCCGCCATCCCTGGAATCAATCTGGTAAACTTTCGCTGCACTCCCTCGAGAGCAAGAACATCCTTCCTCAGAGAAGGAGACCAAAACTGCCCACAATACTCCAAGTGTGGCCTCACCGAGGCACTGTGCCGGTTACGCAGATTGGCCACATTAAATTGCCCCTTAAGTGTCCAACGGTATCTAGGTTGGGTTAAGAGGTTATCAAAATAGGGTGGGGGAGCGGGCTTTGTTGGAGTGCTCTTTCAGAGGGTCGGTGCAAACTTGATGGGCCGAATGGCCTTCTTCTGCACGAGGGATTCTGAGTTGAGAGGGTAAGAGATGCCTGCCCTAGTTACCTGGAAAGGAGCCAGCAAATGGACAACTGTGAAAAGAACTCCAAGCTCTAAAGGAGCAGCTCTCAAAACCATCCCACACATCATTGTGACCCACTTACTCATCTTCTGTGTTGGTGGTATTGGTGAGGGCGACACTGCTGAGTCATGTCATCTTTTGTCATCCTTTCACTTCAGATCAGATGAGAGTTACACTCATTTCAGTGCAGCCGCCGGCAGTGGGGACGGGAGGGCAGCCGCCGGCAGTGGGGACGGGGGGACAGCCACCGGCAGTGGGGACGAGGGCGCAGCCGCTGGCAGTGGGGACGGGGGGGGGGACAGCTGCCGGCAGTGGGGACGGGGGTGCAGCCGTCGGGGACGGAGACGAGACAGCTGCCGGCAGTGGGGGCGGGGGTGCAGCCGCCGGCAGTGGGGGCGGGGGTGCAGCCGCCGGCAGTGGGGACGGGGGTGCAGCCGCCGGCAGTGGGGACGGGGGTGCAGCCGCCGGCAGTGGGGGCGGGGGTGCAGCCGCCAACAGTGGGGACGGGGGTGCAGCCGCCGGCAGTGGGGGCGGGGGGGCAGCCGCCGGCAGTGGGGGCGGGGGGGCAGCCGCCGGCAGTGGGGACGGGGGTGCAGCCGCCGGCAGTGGGGACGGGGGTGCAGCCGCCGGCAGTGGGGACGGGGGTGCAGCCGCCGGCAGTGGGGACGGGGGTGCAGCCGCCGGCAGTGGGGACGGGGGTGCAGCCGCCGGCAGTGGGGACGGGGGTGCAGCCGCCGGCAGTGGGGACGGGGGTGCAGCCGCCGGCAGTGGGGACGGGGGTGCAGCCGCCGGCAGTGGGGACGGGGGTGCAGCCGCCGGCAGTGGGGGGGGTGCAGCCGCCGGCAGTGGGGGGGGGGCAGCCGCCGGCGGGGGGGACGGGGGGACGGGCAGCCGCCGGCGGGGGGGACGGGGGGCAGCCGCCGGCAGTGGAGGCGGGGGGGGGGGCAGCCGCCGGCAGTGGAGGCGGGGGGGGGGGGCAGCCGCCGGCGGGGGGGACGGGGGGACGGGCAGCCGCCGGCGGGGGGGACGGGGGGCAGCCGCCGGCAGTGGAGGCGGGGGGGGGGGCAGCCGCCGGCGGGGGGGACGGGGGGACGGGCAGCCGCCGGCGGGGGGGACGGGGGGCAGCCGCCGGCAGTGGAGGCGGGGGGGGGGCAGCCGCCGGCAGTGGGGGCGGGGGTGCAGCTGCCGGCAGTGGGGATGGGGGGCAGCCGCCGGCGGGGGGGATGGGGGGCAGCCACCGGCAGTGGGGACGGGGGGGGGGGTGCAGCCGCCGGCAGTGGGGACGGGGGGGGGGGGCAGCCGCCAGCAGTGGGGGCGGGGGGGTGCAGCCGCCGGCAGTGGGGGCGGGGGGCAGCCGCCGGCAGTGGGGACGGGGGGCAGCCGCCGGCAGTGGGGACGGGGGGGGGGGGCAGCCGCCGGCAGTGGGGGCGGGGGGGGGTGCAGCCGCCGGCAGTGGGGGCGGGGGTGCAGCCGCCGGCAGTGGGGATGGGGGTGCAGCAACCGGCAGTGGGGGCGGGGGGGGGGGTGCAGCCGCCGGCGGGGGGGACGGGGGGCAGCCGCCGGCAGTGGGGACGGGGGGCAGCCGCCGGCAGTGGGGACGGGGGGGGGGGCAGCCGCCGGCAGTGGGGGCGGGGGTGCAGCTGCCGGCAGTGGGGATGGGGGGCAGCCGCCGGCGGGGGGGATGGGGGGCAGCCACCGGCAGTGGGGACGGGGGGGGGGTGTGCAGCCGCCGGCAGTGGGGACGGGGGGGGCAGCCGCCGGCAGTGGGGGCGGGGGGGGGGTGCAGCCGCCGGCAGTGGGGGCGGGGGTGCAGCCGCCGGCAGTGGGGATGGGGGTGCAGCAACCGGCAATGGGGGCGCGGGATGCAGCAGCGGAATGGGGGCGCGGGTGGAACACCAACAGATGGGTGTGCGCAAACGTAGCCTGCTCTGTGCTTTGCAAAATCTGAAAGTGACCCAAATAACTAGAGTTCCTGTTTAAAAACAGCCCCATCTCAGTAACCTGAAGGGTACAAACGATCTCATCATTGAACAGTGAGTCCCGTGCTGTTTGCACAGTAGGAATTGATCAATGTGACAGTTCCATTAATCAGTGCTGAGGTGCACCAGGTAGATAGATGAATGTTCCTTGGGATCTGGGTCCTCAGGCAGGACATTCTGGTGTATGACTGACAAGCAACTCATTGTATCATGGAGTGAAGGCAGGTGGATTAATCCCTCGGTTACCAGCACAGGTGTAGCTGCACCTGGCTGTCACTTTGAAAAATAACAGCAGGAGCAGAATGGTCAGTGGGGGACATACGCTCGACTGTCTCTCTAGAAACAAAAGCTCGGTCTCCTTTTTTTAGAAAAGGGAAAAAAAACAATCCGGTTTCCCCTGACACGGCTCCAAAAATATAGTGGCAGATCTTCTTTTATGAAGTCCAGAATATTATACTCTGGGAGCCACATTGCTTCGTTCCACTGCTAAAGAGGAGCATTGTGCAAAGTAGTTTATCCCTGTTAACTAATCCAGATCAACCACAGGTCAACTACTTGCTGTTGCGGTGCTGAGCCTCCTCTTGCTAAACCCCCCCATCACCCTATATCCAGTGGGATTCAGGAGTGTAACTAACCATGGACCTGCCTTGTGTTCGGTCTAGATCAGTGTCATGTGCGTTCTGCTTCAATCTCTGCACATTTGGACTTTAGTTAGCAAGAGACCAGGTGATACTTTGACCCACACTCGGGTTGAAAAGTACAGAACTTGTGATCGGATGAGACGTGATGCCAGGTGCATTTGGTATAACACCAGTACGTGACTAATCTGTTTCATGGCACGGAATACAGCCTCTCTGCCCTCACACTGGGGAAGAGGTTATTCTCCCTTTGCAGTTTTCCATAAACTTTTCATTTCCCTTCTGTGAGCCTGTCTCTCAGCCTTCAGCAGAAATTTGAAAAGATTCCCAGGTACTAACTCTCCTGAAAAACCAGGCATGGATATTTCCCCAAGAGAAACGAGTTCCCATCTCTCCCTCTCATGGATATTAGTCTGTCTTGCACACCCACATCTCCACCTGGATTGGAATGATAACCCACTCATGAACAGACTTCACTTTTTCTCACAGCTTGTGCTCAAGTCCTTTCTTTGATAAAACAGAGAGGGATCCTGAACCAGGATTGTTCCTTCCAGAGCCACAAAGTGTAATTGCTAGGGTTTCCTAGGATGGTTTGAAACGAATTCCGGTTAGTCTATCTTCGTGCCAATTGGCAGTCGGACTGGCTCCTTTATCTATCTTTTACTGTGAACCCCGAAGCAAATCCGGACAATATTTCCTGTTGGTGAGGAAATTTCTCTGCGGATTGGGAATGACTGGACTCTCTCTGGGTCTTGATATTAAAAGGTGTGACACAGTGATTTTCAAATGACAGACGAGTCCCAACACTAAAGGGAACATGAATCAGACAAGTGGAAAGCACAGTTCAGGCTTGGCGCTCTCCATTATTGAAGAAGAGTAATGTTGGGAAGCATTTGCATCCACTTCCCTCTGCACCTGAAAACGCCAGAATGATTCCCTGCAGATGCCTTCCGCCCAGTGGCTGTTCCCTGTGCACACAGCAGACACACTTTGATCCTTGATGAATATTTTGCATATGATGCCATTGTTGATCCAGTCATGTGAATCTTACACGGCACTGAGCAAGGGATAGGAATGCTACGTTGTCTGGAGGAGATTAAAGATGGAGTCCTTCAATCCATTGCAGCAACAACACTGACCCACGTTGATGGACCACATTGGCCACTCCATACAGTCATAAGACCATAAGACATAGGAGCGGAAGTAAGGCCATTCAGCCCACCGAGTCCACTCCACATGACCTCCTTCCTCCAGACTTTCCATCTTCCCCTGGCAGCAATACAAGATAGCACAAACGACTGCTCCCAGCTCGATCTTCCGTCCCAAGCAAGTGGGTTGATTCACGTTAGCTTTGAGGTTTGTCTATGAAAGACGGCCAGTGTGAATGGTGTATTTAACACTGTGGCACATAGTTCAGGCTGCCAGCCCAGGGCAGCACGGAGCTGCCTGGTCCAGGGCAGCGCAGAGCTGCCAGGAATGCTTGTATTCTGAGGCCCAGTCTGCTGGTTCAAATGGACCTGAACAAATTATTTGAGGTAGAACAGGGGTGCCCTCCCTGTTGTCCTGTCTTTCTCTCGACCCCAACATGACTAAAAACAGATCGCGCTGTTGTTCATGGGATCTTGCTGTGTGAAAATTGGCTGTTGCATTTCCTACAACTGCACTTCCAAAAAGTACTTAATCAGTTGTAAAGCACTTTGAGACATCCTGAGATTGTGCTAAATGTCATATAAAAACGCGTCTCTTCACTCATTTAAATGCCAGATGATGCTGTGCTGCTCAGGAAAAACAGTTTTCCAAATTGCTCCCTGCAATAAAGCCCAATGTAGAAACCGGGGTTAAAGCTGGACTGAGTGATGTACATTCTGTGTGTGAAGCCACCTTGGCAAAGCAACCATTTTACAGTACGGGCACACTCACATATACATGTGTACTTGCCCTTTGCAACACACCTTTGGTGCAGGTGAGCTGGCTGTTTCTGACACCAGGTACAGGTGCTGTGCTGCTGCCCAGAATGGTCAATGAGTGACACGGAGTCACCTTAGAACAAAGTGAAATTATTCTGTCTGCACTAAAATGTTTTTTTTTTTTTTTAATTTAATTGATGGCTGACAACTTTCATTGTGTGACCCGATTACCTTTGGTTTTGAGAGGGGGGGGGGGGGAGGAGAAGAGGAGAGGGACAAAGCCATAATTGAGAGTTGATGTGGCATCGTTCAGTGACTCAATTACTTTATTGCTTCTTCTGGTGTTTTTGGGCAGAGAGACTGAAAAGGAGCAGGGCTCCAGATAAACTCTGAAAATGCTATTCTGTGACATCCCCACACATCTCTACCTCCAGTCTAGGCGCTTTGTGACTTCATTTCTACCTCAATAAAAAGTCTGTACAGACCGTGCGTTGGGGGAGCCAAAACTCCTACTCCGCTGTATCCTTGGAGCAATGATGCCACCTACTGGAGACACAGTTAATGTCAGGAACAATCAGCCGTACACTCTTCCAACCACTATACTTATAGTCAGCTGGTCTGTGTGAGCACTGCAGCTCATCTTAATTTCAGGAATAATTGTGTTCAAAGAGGGACTCTGAAGATAGTAACTGGTGTAAAAGAATACTCAACTTTATTTACAGGAGTAGGGATTGGTCTGTAAATTCAAATTCTTCCTTTTGCCGGAGGAATGGGACTTTCTCATCCCCCTCAGCAATTTTTAGTATAGTCAGCACTTCGATTCGCCATGATCTCGCAAGTTTATGTATTGTGTGATGAGTTGGGGGAGTGAAGACATGACACTTAATTGGTTTTGCCTTGTCAGCCATTATGCTGCAGCAATTTACCATTTGTGGTTTTATTTCTAATTTGCTGCAGTATCCAAAGCCCAGTTAGTCTTCCAGGTAAAAGTTCAACGGGGGGGGGGGCGCTCTTCCCATCTTTCTTACCCCCCATCTTTCTTACCCCCCTCCTCTTTCAATCCCTTTCCTTTCTCTCCCTTTCTCCTTCTGTGTTCTCTTCTCTGTGATTTGATCAGTCCTGATATCTTTCTGATGTACATAAGGGGCCCTCTGCACACAGCTGCTGATTTCACTGTGAAATGTGGCATCTACAAAGAGGAGACATGGATATAAAGTACCGATTGAATGTAAGATCTTAAGCAATAGAAACTTTTTTTTTTGTTGCAAAGAGCATTTTTAAAAATGTTTTTATGAAGGGTTTTTCATTTCTACAAAGCAAAGATGTGCTTGAACATACACGGCAAAAAAATATACATCGGTTGTCTTTCGGTGTTAGAATTTCATGTTTTTCAGTAGGCGCTTGGTTTTGCTCGGATCTCCTGCTTCCCTCCATTTCCCCACCCCCCCTCCCCTTCTCGTCATCTGGCATGCCCTCTCCCCTCGTCAGGGCTTTTAACCTGTTCATGTTGGGGGTGGCATGACAATGTGCATTTTGGGTGTTGGGCATGCCTATTAATTCTCTCTTCCCTCCCCCCCCCCCCCCCCCCCCTTTTCATTTGTATGCGTAGTTTTACTGTGGCCTCCCTCTCTCCCTCCCTCTGGCTTATTAGCTGTTGGCTACAAACCGATCTTGGGTTAAGCCCTCTTCCAATCCTCAGGTAGTGAATTTCACTTTCTCCATCTGGAAAAATTCCGATATGTCAGACAGCCGAGCAGGATTCTCCGGCGGGCGATTAGGGAGGCAAGAGCAAGGGCATCAGCCCTGCTCCCCATGAATACCCTCAAGACTGCCACTCTCTGGCACGGCTCCACCCTCATCCCCTCCGCCTTTGACATTGCCTTGACGAAGGCTGCCCAGAACCCGACTAGTCTGCGGTAAGATCAGGGCATGTGGGTGTGGTTGGCCGAGCCTCCTTGGCACCGTTCACATTTGTCCTCCACCTCTGGGAAGAACCTGCTCATTTGGGTCCTAGTTAAGTGAGCTCTGTGTACCACTTTCAGCTGCATTAGGCTTAGCCTTACACTTATGGAGTTGAACCTGTGCGGTGCTTCCCTCCACAGTCCCCCATCTTTTTAAAATTTAATTTTATAGTAAAGAAAATCTTTAAATTAATTAATTAAGAAGCAATTTAGCGTGGCCAATCCACCTACCATGCACATATTCTGTCAGGAAACAGTCTGAAGATTTGTCTATGTATAAAGTTGAGTACCCAATTCATTTTTTCCAATTAAGGGGCAATTTAGCGTGGCCAATTCACCTACCGTGCATATCTTTTGGATTGTGGGGGCGAA
Organism: Scyliorhinus torazame; assembly: GCF_047496885.1. Classification (NCBI taxonomy): domain Eukaryota; kingdom Metazoa; phylum Chordata; class Chondrichthyes; order Carcharhiniformes; family Scyliorhinidae; genus Scyliorhinus; species Scyliorhinus torazame. The sequence goes on from NC_092714.1 coordinate 178,122,735, forward strand.
ACCCACGCAAACACTTGGAGAGTGTGCAAACTCCACACGGACAGTGACCCAGAGCCGGGATCAAACCTGGGACCTCGGCGCCGTGAGACAGCAGTGCTAACCACTGTGCCACCGTGCTGTTCCAGGTTGGTTCCACAACCTGAGTGTGGTGGACCCGTTGAGTACTTGTTCAGTGGAGATTGGAGCGCTGCCATGGCCGGGACCTGGAGGAAGGTCCCCATGCAGGAGGCTTCCTCCATTCCCACCATTCAGCTTTTGGCTCCTTTATGGCCCACCCATTTTGGCCAATCTATTGTTGCTGCCCAGTGGTAATATTGTAGGTTTTAAAGGACCTGTGTGTCTGCCTGTCTCTGTGTGTCTGCCTGTCTCTGTGTGTCTGCCTGTCTCTGTGTGTCTGCCTGTCTCTGTGTGTCTGCCTGTCTCTGTGTGTCTGCCTGTCTCTGTGTGTCTGCCTGTCTCTGTGTGTCTGCCTGTCTCTGTGTGTCTGCCTGTCTCTGTGTGTCTGCCTGTCTCTGTGTGTCTGCCTGTCTCTGTGTGTCTGCCTGTCTCTGTGTGTCTGCCTGTCTCTGTGTGTCTGCCTGTCTCTGTGTGTCCGCCTGTCTCTGTGTGTCCGCCTGTCCGCCTGTCTCTGTGCGTCCGCCTGTCTCTGTGCGTCCGCCTGTCTCTGTGCGTCCGCCTGTCTCTGTGCGTCCGCCTGTCTCTGTGCGTCCGCCTGTCTCTGTGCGTCCGCCTGTCTCTGTGCGTCCGCCTGTCTCTGTGGCGTCCCGCCTGTCTCTGTGCGTCCGCCTGTCTCTGTGCGTCCGCCTGTCTCTGTGCGCCCGCCCTCCCCCCCCGGCCCGGCTCTCTGCCCCTCCCCCCGGCCCGTCTCTGCCCCCCCCGCCCGCCCGTCTCTGCCCCCCACCCCCACCCCGCCCGCCTGTCTGTCTCTCTCACTCTCTCGCCTGTCTGTCTGTCTGTCTGTCTGTCTCTCTCTCTCTCTCTCTCTCTCTCTCTCTCTCTCTCTCTCTCTCTCTCTCTCGCCTGCCTGTCTGTCTGTCTGTCTGTCTGTCTCTCTCTCTCTCTTGCCTGTCTGTCTGTCTCTCTCTCTCCTCTCCTCTCTCTCTCTCTCTCTCTCTCTCTCTCTCTCTCTCCTCTCTCTCTCTCTCTCTCTCTCTCTCTCTCTCTCTCTCTCTCTTGCCTGCGTGCCTGTCTGTCTGTCTCTCTCTCTCTCCCTCTCTTCCCTGCGAGCCTGTCTCTGTCTGTCTGTCCTCTGTCTCTTCCCTGCCTGCCTGTCTGTCTGTCTCTCTCTCTCTCTCTCTCTCTCTCTCTCTCTCTTGCCTGCGTGCCTGTCTGTCTGTCTCTCTCTCTCTCCCTCTCTTGCCTGCGTGCCTGTCTCTGTCTGTCTGTCTCTGTCTCTTCCCTGCCTGCCTGTCTGTCTGTCTCTCTCTCTCTCTTGCCTGCGTGCCTGTCTGTCTGTCTCTCTCTCTCTCCCTCTCTTGCCTGCCTGTCTCTGTCTCTCTCTCTCTCTCTCTTGCCTGCCTGCCTGTCTGTCTGTCTCTCTCTCTCTCCCTCTCTTGCCTGCGTGCCTTTCTCTGTCTGTCTGTGTCTCTCTCTCTCTCTCTCTCTCTCTCTCTCAGTCTCTCTCTCTCTCTCTCTCTCTTGCCTGTCTGTCTGTGTCTCTCTCTCTCTCTCCTCTCTCTCTCTCTCTCATTGTTTACCTGGGAAAAGAAAGAGAAATGCCATCCCCCCCCTGGGTGGGGTCCACAGTCCCCACCTGCTCCATCAATATGTTGAGTTTGTTCGCAATGTTCGAGGTCTTCCCCCATTTTGGGGTGTGGCCTGTTCGTCCATGGGTCCTGTACACAGTTGAAGCCTCTCCTCTCTTTCTCCCCCCCCCCCCCCCCCCAAATGATTAGTCGGTGGGTGTCTGTCGGGATTTCCATCATGGTCTTTTTTTATAAACTCCGTGTCGTCCCAGTTGGGTGCATACACGTACACCAGGGACACTGGTGCCCCACCCAGGACACCGCTGACCATGACTGTTATGGGCCAGGGTTTAGAGAACCCCAAAGTGTATCATAGAGTTCACCTGACCCACAACTATTAATAGATTGTGGTATGGAGAGCACACGGCCCACGCTGAAGGAGTGGTACAGCAGAAATCGAAAAGTATTTTTTAAAGCAAAACTATGTTTATTCTATGAACTCAAGTTAACCTTTTTAAAACATAGTGAACATCTTAGCATCCATCAATTCAAATACAACCCCGAAGGAATACAACACTAAGTAATCCTTAATAACTTCCCAAACAACATCCAGAAGACAAAAGAAACACCTTTTAACAGAAGCACATCAGGTTTACATTCACTACTGAAAACATTTATAATTCTGAATTCACCAAATGATCAAGAAACCGTCTTTTCATGGCAGAGACAACAGCAGTACACCTGCTTTGTCTGTTCTTCAGCTCCAACACTGAAAACAAAACTAAAACACACCCTACAGCAAACAGTCTAAAACGAAAGTAAAAAGCTGACACAGCCCAGCTCCACCCACACTCTGACATCACTGATAAACACCCATTTCTTAAAGGTACATTTCTTTGTACCCATTTCTTAAAAGGTACTCTCACATGACACCTCCCTCCCCAAGAAAAAAAATAACCCATCAACTTCAAGATGGATTCATTTTACACCTTTCACCATCCTTTAAGGAATACACACAGTAAATATACTTTACCATTTCAAAAAATAACATGCAAACATTTATAATAATATAGTCCATTTTTGTTCTTCCTCAAACTGGAATCTCTCTTGATTGACAGTCTCTTTGAACAAGAAGGTCTCTGCACGATCCGTCCATTTCTCTACCCCTCGGCATGTCTCTTTAAAGTCAGATACTTTAGTTCAATCTGATCACAGAGTCCCTTGTAATTCTCCAACACAGGAGCATTGGTTATCACAGCTTTCAGGCAGTCAAATGCCTGTTCAAAGTCCGCTGTCCACTGAAATTTTCGACGTGTCTTCAACAAGTCCATCAGTGGAGCAATCACGGTACAAAGATTTTTCACCAATGTTCGATCAAATCCACTCATGCCAAGAAATCGCATTATTTCCCTTCGTCTTGAGGGTATTGGGAACTCCTCAATAACTGTTGGTTTCACATCCCGTGTGACCATTCGACCCTGTCCGATTGTATGGCCAAGGAAAGTGACGTGGGCTTTTCCAAATTCACTTTTGGCTAGGTTTATCACCAAACTCGCCTCCTGAAGTCAATCGAATAACTCCATCAGATGTTTTAAATATTCTGTCCATGTCTGGCTGAAAAATACCAGATCGTCGATGTATACTGCACAATTGGGTAGAAACGACTTTGTTAATTAACCGTTGAAATGTGGCTGGTGCATTTTTCATGCCAAATGGCATAACTTTGAATTGGTATATACCACCTGGAGTCACAAAAATTGAAATCTCCTTCGCCCTTTCGGATAAAGGTACTTGCCAGTAACCTTTAAGTAAATCCAGTTTAGAAATAAAAGCTGATTGTCCCACTTTCTCAATGCAATCCTCCAAACGTGGGATAGGATAAGAGCCTGCCCTTGTAACTGCATTAACCTTTCTATACAACCATTGGTTACCGTCTGGTTTAGGCACCATCACAATGGGTGAGCTCCATTTGCTGCAACCCACTTCAATTATGCCATTTTTAAGCGTACTCTCAGTCTCTTTGTTAACCTGTGCCAATTTTAAAGGGTTAAGTCTATATGGATGTTTTTTGATTGGAACAGCCTTTCCCACATCTACATCATGTGTAGCCATTTTAGTATTTCCAAATTTATCTCCACAATCTTGCCCATGTGATATCAATAACTCTTTCAGGTCAGTTTGTTTTTCCTCTGGAAGGTAACTCAACAATTTATGCCAATTTTTAAGAACATCCTCGTTTTCCAATTTAATTTGATGTCTGTCAAATTCAGTCATCTGGATTTGGTTCGTCACTTTGAGTTAGAATCATTAAAACCTCCTCCTTTTTCTCTCCTTCCCTTTCAAAATACCTTTTAAGCATATTCACATGACACACTCGGTGAGTCTTCCTTCTATCTGGTGTTTTCACCACATAATTCACCACACTTAATTTCCTTTCAATCTGATAAGGTCCATAAAACCTAGCTTTTAAAGGTTCACCTACCACTGGTAACAATACTAAAACTTTATCTCCACAGGCAAAACTACGAACTTTGGATTTCTTGTCCGCTACCCGTTTCATCACATTTTGTGCAACCTTTAAATGCTGTCTAGCCAATTCATCTGCTCTATTTAATCGTTCCCTAAAATTTGACACGTAATCCAATAATGTAATTTCCGATTTCTTACTCACCAATTTTTCATTAATCAATTTAAGTGGTCCTTTTACCTCATGACCAAAGATTAATTCAAAAGGACTAAATTTGGTTGACTCATTAGGTGCATCCCTAATTGCAAGCAGTACGAATGGAATTCCTTTATCCCAATCCTCTGGATAATCTTGACAATAAGCCCTCAACATTGTCTTTAATGTCTGATGCCACCTTTCTAACACTTCCTGCAATTCTGGATGGTATGCAGTTGATATAAATTGTTTTATTCCTCAGCTATCCATAACTTCTTTGAGTAACCTGGAGGTAAAATTTGATCCTTGATCCAATTGTATTTCTGTAGATCGTCCATATCTCGTAAAGAATTTAAGTAACTCCTCCACAATCTTTTTAGCTGTAATATTACGTACTGGAATGGCCTCTGGAAACCTAGTAGACTCATTCATTATCGTCAAAAGATATTGATTCCCACTTTTTGTTTTAGGAAGCGGTCCTACGCAATCAATTAGGACCCGTGTAAAAGGTTCCTGAAATGCTGGAATGGGTATTAAGGGTGCTGGTTTTATCACTGCTTAAGGTTTCCCTATCACTTGACATGTGTGACATGATTGACAAAATTTAACTACATCTTTATGTAGTCCAGGCCAATAAAAATGTTTCTGGATTTTAGCTTGAGTTTTCCTTTGTTGCTAACTTTGCTTGGCTCTTAATTCGTTGCTCGTTGTGTCTTTACTTAATTTGCTCTGTTTCTATAACCTTTGCTCTAGAGTCGCCAGGTATCTTTATGATACCGCCACAAGGTTCAAGTTCAAGTGCTGATCAATAACTCAACACACCAATTAGTAAGATTCAAATCAAAAAACATTTATTATACACAGTCAATCACTACTCATGCATAAAACTCTACTTACTAGACTATCTCTAACACTAAAAGGCCTGTACTTAGCTTTGGAACTGGCCCACCAGGCCAGGGGAACAAATGGCCTTTTGTTCGATTCTGAGTCTGCAGGATTCAAAGCTGGTATAGACTGGTAGCTAGGAGCACCTATCTCGTAGCGTGCGTTGACTGGAGACTTGATGCGGCAGCTAGGCAGGTCACTGTCAAGGGTTGTTTCGAGCTGCTGAGTGATCCTGCCAAGAAGGACGAATTGAACTTGGGGACTCTATTTTATTGTCACCAGGGGCGTCGCGCCGCTTGGGGCAGACCCCGTATCTGGTTCCAAGTGATTGGACTACGTTCCGATCACTTGGACCGATTTCTCCAATACTGGAGCCGTTCCTGATCGCTGAGCGGTCCCTAAGTGTCCGTTGGCCTTCCTTTGTCTTGGCTCCTGCTGGCGCCGAGGAGTTTGGTTTGGCCTTATTTACCTTAAATGTTTCAATTGTTCCTGGGGATCGCTCATTAATATGCAGATGGCTGTTAGTTTCACTGCTGTCTGGGTTTCTGCAAGTTCTAATGTACAGGAAACTTTGCACCTGCTAGTTTATCCTGGCTTGACTGAATTTCCCTGCATTCTTTGCGGATCTCCATTTTAAGTCGGGAAGTGGCCAACCCAGGTGGCTACACCTTATTCCCAAATGACCTCCCACTGGTACCTCATGTGCAACTCTCAACACCTCCTTTCTGTACCGGCAGTACTACTTGATGAACTTCTGCCCACTTTTCATCCGCCTGCATATGTAAAGGTCTCCATTTTCTCATCAAGACATCAGTTTTACGGGAATAACATTCTGGTATCCACTCAGATTCTTTCATAGAATTTACAGTGCAGAAGGAGGCCATTCGGCCCATCGAGTCTGCACCGGCTCTTGGAAAGAGCACCCTACCAAACCGCACACCTCCACCCTATCCCCATTACCCAGTAACCCCGCCCAACACTAAGGGCAATTTTGGACACTAAGGGCAATTTATCATGGCCAATCCACCTAACCTGCACATCTTTGGACTGTGGGAGGAAACCGGAGCACCCGGAGGAAACCCACGCAGACACGGGGAGAACGTGCAGACTCCGCACAGACTGTGACCCAAGCCGGGAATCGAACCTGGGACCCTGGAGCTGTGAAGCAATTGTGCTAATCACTATGCTACCGTGCTGCCCTCTGCTACCGTGCTGCCCTTCTTCTTCCGTGTATGCTTTCTGATACATCCGTTTTATTTCTACATCTTTCTGTTGTAACTCAACCAATTTTACTGAACTAAAAATATCCGCCTCATCCTCCACCTGTTCTTTTCCAACCATCTGATCAAAAATTGTTTCTGATAATTGCACTTCACCTTTATCTTCACTCTCTGATTTCTCCTCTTGTCTTACCCTGTGACTTTGCGACCTTGTTACTACACAATCCGGAAAAATCCCAGGATATTCGTGCTTCAACACTTCAGTTGTCTTATGTTTCACTGGTTTATCAACCACAGTAGGCAGCACTCCCATCTGCGATCCAGCTATATCATTACCCAAGATAAACTGTATTCCTGGACAAGATAGTTTCTCTATTACTCGTACTGCCACTTCACCACTCTTCACTGGACTTTCCAACCTTACCTTTTATATAATGGAACACTACTCCTCTCACCCTGAATTCCAGATATCACCACCTTTTCTGGCAACATTCTTCCCAAAATACATAACTCTTCATCACTTACCATTAAAGATTGATTAGCTCCCATATCTCTTAAAATTGTGACTTCTTTACCTGCTCCTCCTGATACACATGAGTAAATTTTACCCACACAAGTAAGTTCTTTATAGAGATCTGGCACCTTATCAATCACCTCTTGATCAGGCTATACAATCTTTTTCACCTCCTTCGCTTCACTTGGGCTTTCCTTTACTACTTTAATAAACCCCACTGTCTTATCCTGTTTTACCACATCAGCCTTCCCAGTGCTTTTCTTCGAGCACCAACACTGTGACTTTACATGGCCGAGTTTATTACAGTGAAAACATTTGAAACTTTTCATTTCTTTTCCACCCTGCTGGATTTCATTTTCCTGAGGTTCACTCTCCTTTTTATCTCCCATCAGATCACCTTTACCGTTACCACTTGAGTATTTCTTATGTCCCAGTTTCTATCCCTCACAGGCTGAAACTGATGTTGGAAACCAAGCTTTGATTTATGAACTAATTCATAATCATCTGCCATTTCTGCTGCTAATCTCACAGTTTTAACCCTCTGCTCTTCCACATGAGTTCTCACTACATCAGAAATTGAATTTTTAAACTCCTCCAAAGGTATAATTTCTCTGAGAGCTTCATATGTTTGGTCTATTTTCAAAGCCCTTATCCACCTATCAAAATTACTCTGTTTGAGCCTTTCAAACGCCATGTATGTTTGACCAAATTCCTTAAATTTCTAAACCTCTGTCTGAAGGCTTCAGGCAATAGTTCATAAGCACCTAAAATGGATTCTTTCGCGTCCTCATATGTACCAGATACCTCCTCCGGTAGTGATGCAAACACTTCACTAGCCCTATCTATCAGCTTTGTTTGAATCAGTAATACCCACATGTCCTGTGGCCATTTCATTTGTTTAGCTACCTTCTCCAATGAAATGAAAAAGGCTTCTACCTCCTTCTCGTCAAACCTTGGCAATGCTTGGACATATTTAAATAGATCCCCACCAAGCCTTCGACTTTGACGCTCTTTCTCACTATCCTCATCACGATCATCCAACTGTACGTTTCCCTTTACGTCTGCCAATTTTAACTGACTGTCATGTTTCATGGCCATTTTCCGAAGTTCAAGCTCTCTTTCATTATCTTTTTCCCTGATCTGTATCTCCCTTTCTCTTGTTCTGCTAGGGCTATTCTTTCTTTTCCCCTTCTCCTTTTCTTTTTCCTCGCTCGCTTTCTTTTTCCTCTCTTTCGTATTCAAGCTGCTTTAATTCTTTCATGTTCCATTTGTTTAAGTTGTAACTGAATTTTTGCCAATTCCAATGAGTCAAACTGTATCTCAGGCAACTTTAAATGCTTAGCCACCGCCATAATTACCTCACCTTTTTGCATTTTGTCAGGTAATGTTAACTGCAATGTTTTTGCCGAATCTAACCGTCTGCTTTTAGTCTCTGTCCATCTCCACCCCCAAAAACATCAGAGCCTCTGAAAGAGACATTGTCCACAACACACTCCCCACTTAAACTAGAATACCACACCTGAAAAGCACCCACAATATCCTTCACTGTCTTTAAGTTCACTGAGCCAATCCAATAGATAGACTTTTATCCCGGATGAGCCCCCAATTTCTTATGGGCCAGGGTTTTAGAGAACCCCAAAGTGTATCATGGAGTTCACCTGATCCACAACTTTTAATAGATTGTGGCATGGAGAGCACACGGCCCACTCTACAGGTGTGGTACAGCAGAAATGGAAAAGTATTTTTTAAAGCAAAACTATGTTTATTCTATGAACTCAAGTTAGCCTTTTTAAAACATAGTGAACATCTTAGTAAACATCAATTCAAATATAACCCGCAAAGAATACAACACTAAGTAATCCTTAAATTCCCAAACAACGTCCAGACGACAAAAGACCCTTTTAACACAGAGATCAGGTTTAAATTCTCTAATGAGAGCAGTTATCCCTTTGAAATCACCCAAATGAACACACTTTAGCTTGTAGAGAGATCCATGCACATCTGGCTTTCACTGCAGCTCTTCTCTCTGAAAACAAAACTAAAAACTCACTCTATAGCAGCCTGCTCAAAAACGAAAGTAAAGCAGATAGACAGCCCAGCTCCTCCCACACTCTGACATCACTGATAAACACCCATTTCTTAAAGACCCATTGCTTAAAGGTATTCTCACATGACAATCTGCTCAGGCGAGGGGGAGCGTAGCAGACATCTACAGAAGCTGAAAGATGCCCCCGTACGAACAGGATATGGCGCTCGACTCATCGATCAACAGTTCCAACGTGCCACAGCAAAAAAACGCATTGACCTCCTCAGAAGACAAACACGGGACACAACCGGCAGACTACCCTTCCCAAACAACACCCAGAAGACAAAATAAACACCTTTTAACAGAAGCACATCAAGTTTACATTCACTACTGAAAACATTTATAATTCTGAATTCACCAAATGATCAAGAGATAGTCTTTTCATGGCAGAGAGATCAACTGTACACCTGCTCTGTCTGGCTTCAGCTCCAACACTGAAAACGAAACTAAAACACACCCTGCAGCAAACAGCCTAAAACGAAAGTAAAAAGCTGACAGACAGCCCAGCTCCACCCACACTCTGACATCACTGATAATCACCCATTTCTTAAAGGTACATTTCTTAAACACTCATTTCTTAAAGGTACTCTCACATGACAATCACGTACCATTCCCCCGGGTCTGTAACCGTCCTTGTCGCGGTAAACATTGTCTTCTTATTTAGGAGTATGATTATCCCCCTGGTCTTGTCTCAATAGCAGGAATGGTAGGTCTGTCCCACCCAGCCCTTCCTTACCCGGCAAAGAGCCTTCTGTGTGTGTGGAAAACAAACTGTAGCTGGTGTTTGGAGCAGTGAGCATTTGATTTGATTTATTGTCACATGTACCGAAGTACAGTGAAAAGTATTTTTCTGCGGCCAAGGGAACGTACACAGTACGTACATAATAGACAAAAAGAATCATCAACAGAGTACATTGATAAATGGTACATCGACAAACAGTGATTGGTTACAGTGCAGAACAAGGGACTAAACAAAGCAAATACATGAGCAAGAACATCATAGGGCGTCGTGAATAGTATTCTTACAGGGAACAGATCAGTCCGAGGGGGAGCCATTGAGGACTGTCATTTAAGAACAGGTTAGGGAGATGGTTGAATGAGAGAATAAAGTGATGGGGGACAGAGCAGACAAGTGGGATTAGGACCAACACAGCTGCAAAGGACAAACACCAAGTTACACTCCGAGGGTTGAACAGTCTGTTGTAATTTCTCAGTGAAATTTGGTCCCCAAGGTAGCTGGTCTGGAAAATGGAAATTGTCACACCGATGGAGTATGTTCAGGCAGAGTCATGAGAGCTTTGTTCTACATCTTTCCCTTCTGTATCTAACAGTACCCGAGCTTGAAGTAGGATTGGAACACAAGTGCCAACATCCCTCATCATTATCTCAAAAATTACATGTCCCTCTGTGCTGCGCAGAAGTACTTTCGTAGTGTAGTCACCATTGTAATGTCGGAAACGTGGCAACCAATTTGTGCACACCAAACTCCCAAAAACAGCAAACTGACCAGATGGTCTGTTTTAATGCTGCTGGTTGAGAGATAGTTATTGGCCAAGATACTGGAGGGATTTTCCTGCTTTTCAAATCGTTCTGTTGGATCTTTTAGATCCATGTGAGATAGAAGATGCTTTGTTAACGTTTTGCCTGACAATACAGGACACACAACCTCCTGACTCTGGCAAGGCTGTCACGATGCAATAATGTGGATGTGAACATTTCAAGCCGTGTCCCATTTGAACCTTAAAAGGACCGAACAGTATGAGTACAGGCTATTTTTCCTAGCTTGGGCTATGCATCAAGAGGGCTGTTTGAGGTGCATTACAGTAGAGTGGAGTAATGGCAGAGGCAGATCTGTCACACATCATGGTAACAGCTAGAAAGGATTAATTAAAATCAGCTTGTACCCAAGTGCAGATTGAAAATTATCGGCTAGTGCGATATTATGAGATTGATTATACTTGCAATAGCACTTGAGTGGTGTTCTGGTTTTATTTTGCATTTGCTATTTCTTCCTCCCCACAAAATGTAGGTCAAAAACCCTTTCAATTGATCATCTTGCTTTTTTGTGTTGGAAGGAGGCTTGTGGCCTTGAGACAGCACAGCAGCAGCAAGTGGCATGTCAGAGGTAAACCTAGAGAGTCTAATCCTCACTTCACCTAATTGTGAATTCCAGTCCATCATATCCCATCCATCGCCAGATAATCTGTTTTTAATTATGTTGATTGCATGATAAATATTGGCCAGGAGAGACCAGCTCAAACTCATGTTGAGATTGTGAATGGCATAATAATGTAGATAGAGAATATTATTTTAAAATATCTCAACATTTGGAGTGATTCAGTGTTATCATACACCGAACAAATGCCAAACTGACTGAACTAATATTACTTTAAAATTCATGCGATTAGTTCTCAAGAAGTTGCCCAGTACCTGCACTGTACCTCCACTGAAGCGTTATGATTATACTAATGTATGGAACAAGGGATGGGGGTGCAGGAGACTGGAAGGGATGGGAGTGGGAGTGGAGGGGCGTGTTGGCGACTGGGCTAATTTGGAAGGGATGAGAAGGGGGGGGGGGGGGGTGTCTGTTGGAGACTGGGCTAATTTGGATGGAGAAACCAGAATATTGAATGAGCGTAATACCTTGCTAATAGCCATTGAATATCTAAACCAGAGTCAATATCCAAGGAAGTGCCTTTAGCGCCATTAGAACAAGCGTGAAGCCCGAATAAGCCCACCACCCAACATGGTTCAACAGGTGTTCAGTTGTGAGTGCAAGGCAGTCAGCTCCCCATTCAGCTATCAGGATTTCCTCTGCCTCACTGGGTATTGCACTCACCTTGGAGTCAGAATTTGTTAGGTTCAAACTTCATTTTAGAACATTGGAATTTTGTACTCCATGCAATACTGGAGTTGTGCTGCACAGTCAGGAGGTGTTGGCCTTCAAAACAAACATTAAATAGAGGTTCCGGCTCTTCTCGTGGGCAGATGTTAAAGATCCCAACGGCACTATTCAAAGAAGGGACGGCGAAATCTTGCCAGTATCCTGACCAACGTTTATCTCTCCACCAACACCAGTAAAACAGATTATATTTGGTAATTATCACATTGCTGTTTGTGGGATCCTGCTGTGCTTAAATTAGCAGCCATATTTCCTAAAATGCACAGTTCAAAAATACAAATAACTGGGTGCCGGTTTGTTAGTCTAGCAGTATGATTCTCGCTTTGGGCGTTTCAGTCTAGGAGCTTGCGAGAGGTCCCGGGTTCAATTCCCAGGAAAGCCCTTGACTGTGGGCGGCACAGTCGCACAGTGGTTAGCACTGTTGCTTCACTGCGCCAGGGTCCCGGTTCCAATTCCCAGCTTGGGTCACTGTCTGTATGGAGTCTGCACTTTCTCCCCGTCTGTGTGGGTTTCCTCCGGGTGCTCCGGTTTTGTCCCACAAAGTCCCGAAAGATGTGCTTGTTAGGTGAATTGGGCATTCTGAATTCTCTCTCTGTGTACCCGAACAGGCACTGGAGTGTGGCGACGAGGGGTTTTCACACTACTTCATTCCAGTGTTAATGTAAGCCTACGTGTGACACTAATAAAGATTATTATTATTGTTAAGTGCTTTAGGATGTCATGAGATTGTGAAAGGTGCTTTGTAGTTGCAAGTTCATTTTACTTTAGTCTCTGCCCTGGTTAACTGAAATCTGAATAACTTTTCATTATAATTCAGTAACTTGCCCACGTGCATTTTAGGTTCCTACTTTTAATGTGGGTGCTGTATTTTGGCTTGGCTGTTTTGCTTTGCCAATGCTAAAACCAGAAATGGCTCTTGCAGAGGTGACTGACTGACTGTCGTTTTTTTCAGCAGCAGATTTACACGCCCAGATCAACAGACCGATTGACTGTCCCGTCATTCCTACAACGAGATCGATTCAGTCGCTTCCAGCCCACCTACCCCTACCTGCAACACGAGATCGACCTTCCTCCCACCATCTCCCTATCAGACGGCGAGGAACCCCCTCCATACCAGGGGCCCTGCACCCTCCAGCTCCGCGACCCTGAGCAGCAGATGGAACTGAACCGCGAGTCGGTCCGAGCTCCGCCGAATAGGACTATTTTCGACAGCGACCTGATAGACACTTCTATTTACAACGCAGGGCCCTGCCCGCCCAGCAGTAACTCTGGCATCAGTGCCACCAGTTACAGCAACAACGGTCGAATGGAAGGACCTCCACCCACTTACAATGAGGTCATAGGTCACTACCCTGGATCGACCTTTTTCCAGCACCAGCAGAACCATGGTGTCCTCTCTGTGATGGGAGGCAACAGACTGCAGCACCCTCAGAACCATGGCCTTGAGAGTACAGTCGTCCGGAACAGCAAAGACAAAAAGACAGGACACCCTTTCTGAGATCCACTCTGTGCACTTCAACTCAAACCAGGGGGCCATGGGTGAGTGGGAGAGCATGGTCAACTGTGCTTGCTCCTCCTACCCCCCTGCTCTTTCCCCCCCCCCCCCCCCTCCATTGTATAAAATTAATACTTAGCTATGTTGCATCTGAATTGACCATCAAGCATAAGGCATCAGGTAGTTCTATTGAGCTCCATTAGATGAGGAAGTTCCAATACTCTGTTACTTTAAAAGAGACCTTAGTTTAAGCAATGTGCGTAAAATGCTGTCTTTAATAATCTCACTTAACTTTAAAGAAACATTTGCACAAAATTTTATGTTTGAAGAACCTGCAATATGTCTAATGAGAAAACTGCATGTGGAGGCAGGAGTATTTTTGTAACAGAAATGGCCTATACGAAAATTATCTTTTTTTTTGTTTTGTTCCCAGATGAGAGAAATGGCAATTTTTGGAGTGCCATCTGGGTGTGTCTCTAAACATTTCTGTATATTAAAAAAACAGGGGTTTAGAGTTATTTATGAACACTTTTGAAACATTGCACTATTTTGTAATATGAGTAACAAGCAGACACTTGTAATAATGGCCTGTAATGTCTGCCACAGATGTATGAACAAGCAAAGACATTCTTGGTTCTAGAAGTGCTGAGCTACACAGATACTTGTAGGTAAAGTTCTGTAGGCCTTGGATCCATTGGGGAAAAGAAGCTGCAATGATATTCGAATATAGAGCAAAGCTTAGAGGGTTATGTGACATTCGGAGTAAATTGTGCTTTGAGATTTGATGATGTGAGTTACAAGAAAGCCACCTGTTCTTCTTTGAATTTTGGTGATCCGATGGACCCAATACAGCTTACAGTACATCTTAGAAAAATCATCAGGCTAGAAAATAGTCATGGAAAAGATAACCAAAGACACAGTCCTCTTTATACCCAGTGTGGGGTAATAAAATATGATTTGTGACAGTTTTGGTACCTTTTAGCATGTCTGCAAAAAGAAAAATGTGTAACAACTTTTATTAAGAAACCACTCCCTCTAATGCCAACACTAGCCTCGTTTATGAATTCTTTCAAGAAAATGTGATGGTGTGAGTTGCGTGCCAATCAAGTTTGGAAAATTCTATTTGCTTTGAGAGTCCTGCATGGAGTCCAGGACAGAAATAATTACTTTTGCATATTGTGACTTGGATGTGTGAATGAGTCACTGGTAAAGCAAGGTGTACTTTTTCCCAAACCTGTTGTAGAGGTATAATCTGGGCAGTGTGGAGCTGGTCCAAGCTCCAGGAAGGACCGTTTCCCTAATATTGCCATCCCTCTGAACGAGTGCAAAATTCCCCAAATAGGGAATTGGGTTGGTGGGGGAACAATGTATGGCTAATTTAGTGGGCAAGGGAAGGTAAGAAAAAGAGGATAGGATGACCATTTCTAATAGGAGAGATCAACTGACATTGTGATCATTGCATAATTGGTCACATTCAGATCATGGTGTCTGATATACTGACTTGTTTTTTTTCTAAATAAAGCTTTCAAGTTGCTCGATTAGATGTGAAAACACCTACACTTTTGACATGACCTATTGGTTGAAAGTGAATAAGGAGTTGAAGGTTCTAAACAGTGAAAAAACCTCAGGATTTCTATTGCATTTATCAATTTGTGGGCTGAAGGTTGAGAACCAGTTCAAATGTTTTTATCCCTTACGTTCTGATAACGGGGAATAATGTACTAAAATGATTTGACGTTCTCAATCGTACCATTTGTGTCCCTAGTATAGCTTTCCCTGGTTCTTACCAGTCCATGAACCCACAATCACTGGCCTCTCCAAAGCTCCCCAGTGTCCTGCTTTCAAAAACAGGTCCAGATCTCAAATTGGCATCCACTTTTCAATTTGTTACATTATTGGCAAAAAAATGTTGAAACTTAAAAAATGGTGAATGTGATATCAATCCATCTTTTTGGCTTCTGTGCAGGTGGCAGGTAGTGTTTCACACTCGCTTGTGATAATTTTCTTTTTAAAATAAACCCTCAAGGGAGTAAATTGGACACAAACCCTACAGGCTTATCATAGGTCATGGAGAATGGCACAGGTGCTAATTGATTCAGAGGAAAGCTTGGATTAATGGAACTCTTCAGTCAGCTGGTGATGACGACAGATGATGGAACCTATATTGATAATGCAGGCTATCTTGTTTACACCACTGTTGGAATAGGATTACCAAGATCCACGTATGTCTTTTGACTCTGCTTTTGATATATGGGGCACTGTTAAATAGTCTTCTGTTGCCCATATTTAACAGAGCCCAGAAGGGTGGTCATGTGGTCCTGTAACCACCTTCTTGCACACATCAATATTTTGGTGCCCTTGCTAGATATTTTGGATCTGTCCAGTTTTTGGGTGTTGACTGGCAAGACTTGAGTGCATTTTACCAATCAGACAAAGTAAATCTGCAGCTTCCACAAGTTATGTGAAGCAGTCACACCATGGAAAAATTGGTGATAGATAGCTGCTCATCCGTCCTCCTGGGAGGAGAAAGTTACAATATGCCTTCTGACTCGATAGACCGTAAGAAGGGACTAGATTTCTTTGACTGGTAAGTATGCAAACCCATAACTGGGGGTACCTGCCAAAATCTCTCTCCAGGTGTTGCAGGATCAGGTGGCTGGGCTACTCCTGACTTGCCGATGGACAATGGGTTAAAATTGTCCCACAGTCAGAGAGAATTTTATTTATTTATATTTTTGTTTTTTGTAAATTTAGAGTACCCAGTTTTTTTTTCCAATTAAGAAGCAATTTAGCATTGTCAGTCCACCTAACCTGCACATCTTTAGGTTGTGGGGGTGAGACCCATACAAACATGGGGAGAATGTCCAACTCCACAGGGCCAGTGACCCGGGGCCGGGATCGAACCCGGGTCCTCAGCACCGTGAGGCAGCAGTGCTAACCACTGTGCCACCCTGCCGCACACAGTCAGAGAATTTTAATCGATTTGTAAATGGTGTATCCATCCCCCAAGTCAAGTCAGTCTGCAAATCGAACCCAAAGTACGGATTTTGGTCGAATCCACCTACCCCATTTATTCATCCATTTTTCTTGTAGCAATATAGCACAATTTAGTTCTACAGTTATCAGTTTCTAACCACACTATTTTGTTCCTTTAACCTATGGGCTGTCAGCAATTCCCACACGTTCACTTTTTTATATTAAATGTTGTCTTGGTGCAGTGGAGAATCTTGCTAATGCCAGATGAAGTCCGAGTCTCACACAACCTGTTTCTACTTTTTCCAATTTGTTTTCTCTGAAATTGCTCCATTACCCAAGCCTCTCTTTTACTTATCTCACAGTGGTGTTATTTAGGCACAGGTGTGTTCAGTTGCTGAAGTTTCTTTTGAAAAATTGCTGTGCGATTGAGGGCAGCGTTGTTGCTCTCACGTCAGGTCTATTAAGAGTTCTGCAGGCTGGGAAAGGAATCGTCCATGTGCAATTCGGAAGGCGAGAGAGTGCGGTGTGACCTTATGTTAAGATTTCAGCTTTATGTTAACACTCCCAGTTTCCGCGAGTATTGTACATCAAGTTAAAAGTGCTGCTTTGTTTAATTTCTTCCCTCTCCCGCCCTTTCTCTCTCTGGTGCTGTGTCTAACTTGAATATATTCACATATCCTACCCATTGGTAAAATAAGAATTTATATTATGGGTATTGCATGTAGTTTAAACGATAGTATTAACCAAATGAATGGAATCTGTGAAACCTAACCTCCACCACCATTACATAATGTTGCAGTCTAAGAGTTCTGTTCAATCTCAAGTCAAGAATGGAATAAAGAGGAACTGTGAAAGGCATTATTACTTTGACAGGTTTATTTCCAATATTTGTTTTATAATAAACTGCTAAGCACTGTAAAGACAAAAGTTGCGCCTTCTGCACTTTGTAACCGTGATCTTCAGAGCTTGGCATGATGCTGGTTCATTACACGAGAAGCGTTCTTTTAATTAAAAAGTGGTTGAGATTGGGTGATTGAAATGGGGACCAGACCCGTGGATGTGATGCATGGTAACAGTCTGTCCCTGATTTTGTTGAATAGAGTGCTCTTATTGAAATCCCAAGCAGTTTGCTGCCTTATTGCGTCCATCGGTGTTCGAAAGGCGGGATGGTTTGGTTGGTAGAAGTGTAAAATTAAAAATTAATTGCACTTCATTTAATCTAACTCCCCACCCACAATAACTGAACTTTCGGTTTTGGCATATCCCCATCATCATGGCCATGTACGTTTAGGAGCAGTCAGTTCCCCCATCCCCTGAAGGTTTAAATTAACTGCCAGTATCTGTCAGTGTACCTGGAAAACCATTCATTCTCTCCCGTCCACTGACACCTAGCCCAGACCCCAATAAGAGGTCCGGAATATAGATTTTCTGAGTTCTCGTTGAACGGGACGAAAAATGAATTCATTGCTTCCCCCCCCCCCACCCCCAACTCAATTCTTGGGGGAGGAGATACGAGAGTCTCACTTTCCATTGGGCTGGAGCTGTTTAACTCCCTGACATTGCGTTTGGACAGAGTCAGCAGCAGCATGCACGTCCGGCTGTCTGTATAAATAAAATAGTGGAGGCACCGGGCAGTCGATGCTTCAAGGTGGAAATCCTCAAGAAGGTGGGGAAGGGATGTGCAGGGAGATTTTACTCTGCAATAACTGGGCTGAGGCTCTCCCTGCAGAGGCTGGAACAATGTCTTCCGCATTCTCTGTTCGTTCCTCACGCTTATTCCTCCCCCAGGTCACCTGGTTTCCAGTCCATAACTTGCTTTCTAACCCATTGAATCCCATTTATAGCCCCTCACTGACCCCGCGACAACTACCTGTAAATTCACTCACGGGTAAACAGTCCATTTATTTCTGCAAATACATCCGCCCAGTTATTTCGCGGGAGTTCCCGAAATTTACCGACAACGGGGATTTAATTCCTGGTCCGGAAGATTTGGAATCGGTGGAGTGGGAAGTCCTCGGTCCGGACTGGCATTCCCCACCCTCTCGGGGTTGTAGCCCTTTGCCCTGTCACCTCTCCTGTTGCAATTGTGTATAGGCTCTGAAACATACCTTTGGAAGTAAAAACAAACTTCAGCTAGGTTTGGGAGGTTCTCCTGACTTCATTTTTTTAAATAACGGAGCATTTCTTCAACGAATCTGCTCAAGCGCTCGATCTGCTGGGTTTAAACGTGGTCTAAAGTGTATACAACACTTTCTTAAAGCAGTAAGAGTAACGTTTCTTTCTGATTGCAGTAACTGGTCTGCTGAGCTTACAGAAGAGATTCCTCTGCACGAGCTTATTGTGTGCATGTGACTGATGTTTTTTTAAACAAAAGATAATCTCTCTGTTGTCACTAGGGGTTGCGAGTCTCGATTGAAGCCCCCTTCTTTCCTCAGTAAAGGGGTGTGTCCCGAAGCTCTACCATGAACAGACTGTGCTTCCAAACTCTGGAGCGATAGCAGGACTCGTCGGAAGAGTTACTTGCGGGGACATCTGATAAGTGTGCACTGGTTTCTTTTAGGAGTGCTTTAACCGCAGTGCACTAGAAATTCTGGTGACAACACTGATTTTTAAAATATATATATGAGAACGAAATCATTCCTATATCCTGCATTTTTGCATCCGTGTATATGGTGCCCTTGAGCCTGCCTCTTTCTGTAAACGTAATGGTATTAGAATGGATTTTAAACAACCTCTTTCCCCCCCCCAACCACCGCCGGGCTATTTTATGCATTACCGCATTTGCAGAATTGTTCGAAGTGATGACATTAGTCACAATTATTTTTGTTTCATTTTTTTGTTTTCAGACGCTTGTGGTCGACTTTGCAGCGATCACATTGAAACAAATTTTTAAAAACTTATAGTAAAGAAAAGAAAAATAAAGATGAGAATACATAAACTGAACTGTTTAGTTGTGGTTTGTTGGCGGGTGTGTAAACCAATAATAATCTTTATTGTCACAAGTAGGCTTACATTAACACCGCAATGAAGTGAAAAACCCCAAGTCGCCACATTCTGGTGCGGGTACACGGAGAATTCAGAATGTCCAATTCACCTAACAGAGCATGTCTTTCAGGACTTGTGGGAGGAAACCGGAGCACCCGGAGGAAACCCACGCAGACATGGGGAGAACATGCACAGACGTTGGTCCAAGCCGGGAATCGAATCTGGGACCCTGACGCTGTGAAGCAACAGTGCTAACCGCTGTGCTACCATGCCGCACCGTCCCAGTGAATATGTAGATCATGGAGTAGAAAATGGACGGGTTCAGTCAGGATGACTGGATTGTCTCCCACCCCGTCCCCCAACTATCAAAAATGATTGGAACTGCAGCCTGACTGGTTTCACACTTTTAGCTGGCCGAAGGGAGGTCACCAAGGCCAGTGTTTGCTCCGCAGCCCTAATTGCCCTTGAGAAGGTGGTAGTGAGCGGCCTTCTTGAACGGCTGCAGTCCATGTGGTGTAGGTACACCCACAGTGCTGTTAGGGTGGGAGTTCCGGGATTTTGACCCAGCGATGGTGAAGGCAATGCAGCTCCAAGTTGGATTGGCGTGTAAGTTGGAGGTAATGATATTCCTGTATGCCTACTGCCCTTGCATTCCGAGTGGTGGATGTCATGGGTTTGGGAATGGGTGGGGGTGCTGTTGAAACCTTCACAAGATTTATTTCAACTCCCAAGTTGGTTCTCTGGATACAGCAATTCCCCTCACTTTGATTTTCTGAATCTTTTGCGTTGATCATCACAGTGATAAAGAGGTGATCCTTGTCCTACTTTTCATACAGGAACCCATAGAGTTACACAGTTTGTTGCAGTTACCCAGCTGAACTACCCAAAGCAGTGATCAGCAACCTAGGTTAGAGGGTGGGCCACATGATTGGCCCTCTTTTATCTCAGTGGGATCTCTCACTTCACTTGCCCTTGCTTTATGTACGTATCATTTCAGTCATATCAGTAGGGTAAAGAAAACAACACAGACATAAATCAGCGGAATGTGATAACCCAAACGTGGGCAAAAGTCAACAAAAGGGCACATGGGCCACATTCAGAACCCAGATGGGCTACATGTCGCGGTAGAGAATTCCAAAGATTCACCATCTGAGTAAAGAAATTCCCCCTTATCTCAATCTTAAATTCTGAGACTGTGTCCCCAATTCAGCAGAAACATCCTATCCACATATATCCTGTCATGCCCTTGCCATGGCTTCCTTGCTTTTGTGCACTTGCCATTATTTATAAAGCCCAGAATTCAGTATGTATTATTCACCATTTTCTCAACCTGCCCTGCCGTCTTCAATGATTTACACATATATACCTTCAGGACCTCTCCCAGGCTGCCTTTAATTTCTGCGGTCTTGAGGAGGCTGGTCCTCAACCTTCCACCCCACACTCCTGATCTTTAGCCACCGGGTTAGGAGAGGGAGCAGGCAGGACAGAGGACCTCCTCATTAACCTGCTTGTGGTCCTGCTCAAGGTGGCCATTAACAGGCCCAGAGATATTCGCCACTATTGAGGGAAGCAACAGTACCACAGCTTTTGGCAAGATCAGTTATGCTGAAATCTAGAAGTTGTGATGCAACTGATTGGTGATACAATTACGAGATTTATAAAATAGTTATGTTTTGGGGACTGTGTCTTTAAATTTAGGGAGAAAATAGTTGGTCATGTGACCTGTGCTGGGGCCTGACTGACCGAAAGACTGGGTGGTTTGATTAAAGGAGGCCCTTTATTTTATTGGGAAGAAGGTGCAAAGTATTCACACTTGCAGACTATGGTGAAGACAGCTACGAGTCTCCAAAGTCCAAGAGAACTGTTGAGAATGTCAGTTGTGACTTCCAGGGTCAGCCATGAGCTGAGCGGTCGCACAAAAGTTGGCTCTCGCCTGGAAACCTATTTTTGGACTTTTTGAACCCGATTAACAGGCACTAAACTAGCAAAAAGCCAAACCAACCGATTTAAGATGCCGGCGAGCCAACAATCCAACCGCAAGGGGAGTAAAAGCAAAGGGAGATAGGCTCCACTTCGGAGCGGGGGGGCGCAAACCTGAACATAAACATGGCAGATCCAGCAGATTGCCAATGCCAGCCCAGTTGCTGATGAGATGCTGATGGAGTTCATTTCCACAGAGCTCCAAAAGCATAGGTAGGCGGGAAAGGTTGGTGATGACATCGACAATTGAGACCACGCTGGCCCCCATAAGGGAAACGAGGGACTGGGTGGAATGACAACTGGAGGCCCACGGAGCGACAATCCGGGATCTTTGAGAAAACGGCCACCGAGCAGGGCGAGTAGACCGCCTCGCTCGAGGCCGAGCTAACAAGTTGGCGATGACTGAAAAAACGCTGACGGGAAAAGTAATCTATATTAGTGTCACAAGTAGGCTTACATTAACACTGCAACGAAGTTACTGTGAAAATCCCCTAGTCGCCACACTACGGCGCCTGTTCGGGTACACTGAGGGAGAATTCAGAATGTCCAATTCACCTGACAAGTACGTCTTTCGGGACTTGTGGGAGGAAACCGGAGCATCCGGAGGAAACCCATGCAGATACGGGGAGAAAGTGCAGACTCTGCACAGACAGTGACCAAAGCCTGGAATCGAACCCAGGTCCCTGGCACTGTGAAGCAGCAGTGCCAACCACTGTGCTACCATGTCGCCCAGGTAGATGACCAGGAGAACAGGTCTCGGCTTCAAAATCTCCGTATCATCAGACTACAAGAGGGCACAGAAGGTAGGAGCCCAACCAAGTTCGCATCGAAGGTGCTGAGAAAACTGGATCCGGGAGTGCTTCACCAAACTCCCAGAAGTAGTTGGGGTCCACAGGTCGCTCCGTCAAAAAATGAAAACGGGGGAAACACCAAGGGCAATAATCGCAAGACTCAACAATCACCTGGAATGTGAGTGGACTCAACGGCCCTGTGAAAAGATCCTGAGTTATCGCCCACCTAAAATGCCTGAAGGTCGAAGTAGTCTTTCTCCAGGAGGTGCACTTAAGAGTGAAAGACCAGATGAGGGTGAGGAAAAGCTGGGTGGGACAGGCTTATCAAGTGAGCTTTGACATGAGGGCGAGGGGGGCAGCGATACTATTCAACAAAAGGGTAGCTTTCACAAGGGTAGCAAACATGGTGACTGACCCAAGGGGATGGTACATAATGGTAAATGGGGTCCGAGAAGGGGCTCTGATGGTATTAGTAAATGTGTATGCCCCAAACAGGGACGATGGCTGAGTTAATCAAAAAGACTATAGCAGAGAACCCCAACCTCAACTCCCACCAACGGATCATGGGGTGGGAGACTTTACCTGTGTATTGGACCCAAAGGCGGACAAGTCTTGCCCCAAATTAGGGGCTAAATCGGGAATGGCAAAGGAATTGACCATATTCATGGAACAGACATAACAGCTGGTTAGTCAATTTCAGCAGGAGCTGAGAATTTTTCTTTTTTTTTAAATTAGTTTTTTAGGCGGGAACAGGAAGTCGACCCGCGGACGTCTGGGAAGACCCTCACCAATAAATTCTGGTGGAGAGGAAACCCGAGACACTACACGTGTAGTGTCTCCCACCCACCCTCCTCCTCTAACCTAATAATAAAACCCATTGGTCTGAGGTAAGTACCATATTTTATTATATTATTATTATTTTTTATAAAAATTTAATTTAGTTGTTAGCCAGATCTTGGTAGAAAGTTAGAGGAATGGCAGGGAAGGGAGTGCAATGTTCCTCCTGCAGGATGTTTGAGGTGAGGGATGCAGTTAGTGTCCCTGCTGATTTTACCTGCAGGAAGTGCTGCCATCTCCAGCTCCTCCAAGACCGAGTTAGGGAACTGGAGCTGGAGTTGGAAGAACTTTGGATCATTCGGGAGGCAGAAGGGGTCATAGATAGCAGCTTCAGGGAATTAGTTACACCAAAGATTGGAGATAGGTGGGTAACTGTAAGAGGGACTGGGAAAAAGCAGTCAGTGCAGGGATCCCCTGTGGTCGTTCCCCTGAGAAACAAGTATACCGCTTTGGATACTTGTGGGGGGGGGACTTACCAGGGGTAAGCCATGGGGTACGGGCCTCTAGCACGGAGTCTGTCCCTGTTGCTCAGAAGGGAAGGGGGGAGAGGAGCAGAGCATTAGTAATTGGGGACTCTATAGTCAGGGGCACAGATAGGAGATTTTGTGGGAGCGTGAGAGACTCACGTTTGGTATGTTGCCTCCCAGGTGCAAGGGTACGTGATGTCTCGGATCGTGTTTTCCGGGTCCTTAGGGGGGAGGGGGAGCAGCCCCAAGCCGTGGTCCACATTGGCACTAACGACATAGGTAGGAAAGGGGACAAGGATGTCAGGCAGGCTTTCAGGGAGCTAGGATGGAAGCTCAGAACTAGAACAAACAGTTGTTATCTCTGGGTTGTTGCCCGTGCCACGTGATAGTGAGATGAGGAATAGGGAGAGAGAGCATTTAAACACGTGGCTACAGGGATGGTGCAGGCGGGAGGGATTCAGATTTTTGGATAACTGGGGCTCTTTCTGGGGAAGGTGGGACCTCTACAGACAGGATGGTCTACATCTGAACCTGAGGGGCACAAATATCCTGGGGGGGAGATTTGTTAGTGCTCTTTGGTGGGGTTTAAACTAATGCAGCAGGGGCATGGGAACCTGGATTGTAGTTTTAGGGTAAGGGAGAATGAGAGTATAGAGGTCAGGAGCACAGATTTGACGTCGCAGGAGGGGGCCAGTGTTCAGGTAGGTGGTTTGAAATGTGTCTACTTCAATGCCAGGAGTATACGAAACAAGGTAGGGGAACTGGCAGCATGGGTTGGTACCTGGGACTTCGATGTTGTGGCCATTTCGGAGACATGGATAGAGCAGGGACAGGAATGGATGTTGCAGGTTCCGGGGTTTAGGTGTTTTAGTAAGCTCAGAGAAGGAGGCAAAAGAGGGGGAGGTGTGGCGCTGCTAGTCAAGAGCAGTATTACGGTGGCGGAGAGGATGCTAGATGGGGACTCTTCTTCCGAGGTAGTATGGGCTGAAGTTAGAAACAGGAAAGGAGAGGTCACCCTGTTGGGAGTTTTTTATAGGCCTCCTAATAGTTCTAGGGATGTAGAGGAAAGGATGGCGAAGATAATTCTGGATATGAGCGAAAGTAACAGGGTAGTTATTATGGGAGACTTTAACTTTCCAAATATTGACTGGAAAAGATATAGTTCGAGTACAATAGATGGATCGTTTTTTGTACAGTGTGTGCAGGAGGGTTTCCTGAAACAATATGTTGACAGGCCAACAAGAGGCGAGGCCACGTTGGATTTGGTTTTGGGTAATGAACCAGGCCAGGTGTTGGATTTGGAGGTAGGAGAGCACTTTGGGGACAGTGACCACAATTCGGTGACGTTTACGTTAATGATGGAAAGGGATAAGTATACACCGCAGGGCAAGAGTTATAGCTGGGGGAAGGGCAATTATGATGCCATTAGACGTGACTTGGGGGGGATAAGGTGGAGAAGTAGGCTGCAAGTGTTGGGCACACTGGATAAGTGGGGCTTGTTCAAGGATCAGCTACTGCGTGTTCTTGATAAGTATGTACCGGTCAGACAGGGAGGAAGGCGTCGAGCGAGGGAACCGTGGTTTACCAAGGAAGTGGAATCTCTTGTTAAGAGGAAGAAGGAGGCCTATGTGAAGATGAAGTGTGAAGTTTCGGTTGGGGCGATGGATAGTTACAAGGTAGCGAGGAAGGATCTAAAGAGAGAGCTAAGACGAGCAAGGAGGGGACATGAGAAGTATTTGGCAGGAAGGATCAAGGAAAACCCAAAAGCTTTCTATAGGTATGTCAGGAATAAGCGAATGACTAGGGAAAGAGTAGGACCAGTCAAGGACAGGGATGGGAAATTGTGTGTGGAGTCTGAAGAGATAGGCGAGATACTAAATGAATATTTTTCGTCAGTATTCACTCAGGAAAAAGATAATGTTGTGGAGGAGAATGCTGAGCCCCAGGCTAATAGAATAGATGGCATTGAGGTACGTAGGGAAGAGGTGTTGGCAATTCTGGACAGGCTGAAAATAGATAAGTCCCCGGGACCTGATGGGATTTATCCTAGGATTCTCTGGGAGGCCAGGGAAGAGATTGCTGGACCTTTGGCTTTGATTTTTATGTCATCATTGGCTACAGGAATAGTGCCAGAGGACTGGAGGACAGCAAATGTGGTCCCTTTGTTCAAAAAGGGGAGCAGAGACAACCCCGGCAACTATAGACCGGTGAGCCTCACGTCTGTAGTGGGTAAAGTCTTGGAGGGGATTATAAGAGACAAGATTTATAATCATCTAGATAGGAATAATATGATCAGGGATAGTCAGCATGGCTTTGTGAAGGGTAGGTCATGCCTCACAAACCTTATTGAGTTCTTTGAGAAGGTGACTGAACAGGTAGACGAGGGTAGAGCAGTTGATGTGGTGTATATGGATTTCAGCAAAGCGTTTGATAAGGTTACCCACGGTAGGCTATTGCAAAAAATACGGAGGCTGGGGATTGAGGGTGATTTAGAGATGTGAATCAGAAATTGGCTAGCTGAAAGAAGACAGAGGGTGGTGGTTGATGGGAAATGTTCAGAATGGAGTACAGTCACAAGTGGAGTACCACAAGGATCTGTTCTGGGGCCGTTGCTGTTTGTCATTTTTATCAATGACCTAGAGGAAGGCGCAGAAGGGTGGGTGAGTAAATTTGCAGACGATACTAAAGTCGGTGGTGTTGTCGATAGTGTGGAAGGATGTAGCAGGTTACAGAGGGATATAGATAAGCTGCAGAGCTGGGCTGAGAGGTGGCAAATGGAGTTTAATGTAGAGAAGTGTGAGGTGATTCACTTTGGAAGGAATAACAGGAATGCGGAATATTTGGCTAATGGTAAAGTTCTTGAAAGTGTGGATGAGATGAGGGATCTAGGTGTCCATGTACATAGATCCCTGAAAGTTGCCACCCAGGTTGATAGGGTTGTGAAGAAGGCCTATGGAGTGTTGGCCTTTATTGGTAGAGGGATTGAGTTCCGGAGTCGGGAGGTCATGTTGCAGCTGTGCAGAACTCTGGTACGGCCGCATTTGGAGTATTGCGTACAGTTCTGGTCACCGCATTATAGGAAGGACGTGGAGGCTTTGGAGCGGGTGCAGAGGAGATTTACCAGGATGTTGCCTGGTATGGAGGGAAAATCTTATGAGGAAAGGCTGATGGACTTGAGGTTGTTTTCGTTGGAGAGAAGAAGGTTAAGAGGAGACTTAATAGAGGCATACAAAATGATCAGGGGGTGGGATAGGGTGGACAGTGAGAGCCTTCTCCCGCGGATGGATATGGCTGGCACGAGGGGACATAACTTTAAACTGAGGGGTAATAGATATAGGACAGAGGTCAGAGGTAGGTTCTTTACGCAAAGAGTAGTGAGGCCGTGGAATGCCCTACCTGCTACAGTAGTGAACTCGCCAACATTGAGGGCATTTAAAAGTTTATTGGATAAACATATGGATGATAATGGCATAGTGTAGGTTAGATGGCTTTTGTTTCGGTGCAACATCGTGGGCTGAAGGGCCTGTACTGCGCTGTATTGTTCTATGTTCTATGTTCTATAGAAGAAGTGGGGGGGACGGACCGATGGAGGTTCAACCGCCTGAGTGAGAAGGAGTTCTCCTTTATTTCCCACGTCCATAAAGCCTACTCCCGGATTGACTTCCCAGATGTCTGTGTTTCCAGTGGTAGTCGGGACAGGATACTCCGCTATAGTAATCTCTGTCCATGCACCACACTACGTCGATGTGAGGTTGGAGACAAGCCGGGCCAGCACGGCCATGGAGGCTGGACACAACCCTCGCCGACAATTGTTTTGCATAAGGATGACGCTAACCATCAACAGATATATTATTTGCAACCAAAATGGGGAGGTCTCACCCTCCACATTCTGGGAGGCACTGAAGGCAGTGAACAGGGGAGAAATAATAGCATACAGGGCTCTTACAGACGGGGTGGGTGCTGGTGGGGGGGGGGCAGCCGACCAGCGGCTGATCGACTCCATACTGGAAGTGGATTGTCGGTAGTCTCCAGCCCCAACCATAGAGATGCTGACGGAGAGAAAAGAATTACAAATGGAATTCGACATGCTCCCCACTGGGAAAACAGTGAATCAGCTTCGCCAGGCATTTTATGAAGAGGGGACATTTTATGAAGAACAAGGCCAGCCGCCTACTGGCAGACAAGCTGAGGAAACAAGCAGCCACACGAGAGATAGCACAGATCAGGGACAAGACGGGACGGATGGTCACAGCCCCAGAGATGATCAATGGAGCCTTTGCGGCCTTCTCCCAGGGACTGTATACCTCCGAGGACCTGGAGGGCGACTCAAAGATGAAGCAGTTTGATTTGATTTATTGTCACGTGTAATGAAGTACAGTGAAAAGTATTTTTCTGCGGCCGAGAGGACGTACACAGTATGTATATAGTAGACAAAGAGAATAATCAACAGAGAATATTGACAAATGGTACATCGACAAACAGTGATTGGTTACAGTGAGGAACAAGAGGCCAAACAAAGCAAATACATGAGCAAGAGCAGCATAGGGCGTCGTGAATAATGTTCTTACAGGGAACAGATCAGTCTGTAGGGGAGTCGTTGAGGAGTCTTGTAGCTGTGGGGAAGAAGCTGTTCCTATGTCTGGATGTGCGGGTCTTCAGACTTCTGTACCTTCTGCCTGATGGAAGGGTCTAGAGGAAGGCAATGCCTGGGTGGGAGGGGTCTCTGTCAATGCTATCTGCCTACCTGAGGCAGCGGGAGGTGTATACAGAATCAATGTGGGGGTGGCAAGCTTGTGTGATGCGCTGGGTTGAGTTCACCACACTGCAGTTTCTTGCGATCTTGGACCGAGCAGTTGCCATACCAAGCTGTGATGCAGCCGGATAGGATGCTCTCTATTGCACATCTGTAGAAGTTTGTGAGAGTCGATGCAGACATGCCAAATTTCTTTAGCTTCTGTCGGAAGTAGAAAAGATGTTGGGCTTTCTTGACTGTTGCATCAATGTGAGTGGACCAGGACAGACTGTTGGTGATGGTGGCCCCGAGGAACCTAAAGCTATCGACCATCTCCACTTCGGAGCCATTGATGCAGACAGGAGTGTGTGTCATGATATGCTTCCTGAAGTCGATGATCAGTTCCTTGGTCATTCTGACATTTAGAGAGAGCTTGTTTTCGGTACACAATGCAACCAAGTGATTTATCTCCCTCCTGTAGTCTGATTCGTTGTTGTTTGAGATGCGGCCCACCGCAGTCGTATCATCCGCAAACTTACAGATTGAGTTGGAGTTAAATCTTGCCACACAGTCATGGGTGTATAGGGAAAACAGTAGAGGACTGAGCACACATCCTTGCGGGGCCCTGGTGTTTAGGATTATTGTGGAGGAGGTACTGTTATCTATCCTGGCAGATTGCGGTCTGTTGGTGAGGAAGTCAAGAATCCAGGTGCACAGGGAGGGGTCAAGTCCAAGATTGCGGAGTTTGGTTATTAGTCTTGTTGGGATAAAGGTGTTGAAGGCTGAGCTGTAGTCGATGAACAGTAGTCTTACATAGGTGTCCTTGTTGTCGAGGTGTTCAAGTGTTAATTGTAGAGCTGGGGAGATAACATCTGCTGTGGACCGGTTGCGGTGATCGGCGAACTGCAGTGGATCGAGACCGTCTGGGAGGTTGGCAGTGATCCATCTCGTGACTAGCCGCTTGAAGCATTTCATCATAACAGACGTCAGGGCCACTGGTCGGTCGTCGATGAGGCAGGCTACCTTGTTATTCTTTGGTACTGGTATTCTGGTGGTCTTCTTGAAGGAGGTGGGAGTTCCTGGATGGGCTTTAAGCCCCGTTGGGTCTGGAGGAGGTCATGGAGTGCATCAATTCCATGCAGTCAGAGAAGGCACTGGGACCGGATGGGTTCCCGGTGGACTTCTACAAAAGGTTTGCAGCGGCTCTGGCCCTGCACTTGCGGGAGATGTCCAATGTCTCACCGTCGAGAGGGGTCCTGCTGCCCACGCTGGCACAGGCCTCAATCTCACTGATTCCAAAGAAAGACAAAGACCCAGCAGAATATAATCAAATATAATCTCACTCCTAAACACTGACGCTAAAGTCCCAACGAAAGCTCTGGCGAGATGACTGGAGAGTTGCTTGCCAGAAGTGATCTCGGAAGATCAGACCGGGTTTGCCAAGGGCAGACAGCTGACGGTGTACATCAGACACCTGCTGAACTGGTCATATCCACACCCGGAGGAGACACCAGAAGTGATCATCTTCCTGGACTCAGTGAAGGCCGTTGATTGGGTGGACAGAAGTACCTCACTGAGGTACTGGAACGGGTTGGGTTTGGGCCAGTGATCATCTCATGGGTGAAACTGCTGTACAGCATTCCCGTGGTGAGCATACAGACAAACGCCACCAGGTCAGGCAATTCTCAGCTCCATAGAGACACGAAGCAGGGATGCCCATTGTCCCCACTGCTGTTCGCTCCGACAATTGAGCCACTAGCTATAGCGCTCAAATCAGCGAAGGTGTGATGAGGCATTCAGAGGGGAGGCGGGGAGCACAGAGTCTCACCCTATGTGGATGACTTGCTCCTCAACGTCTCTAGCCCCCTAGCCTGAGAGAGTTCGGAGCCTTCTTGGGATACAAACTTTTTTTTAAATTCAGAGTACCCAATTCATTTTTTTCAATTAATGGGCAATTTAGCATGGCCAATCCGCCTAGCCTGCACATCTTTGGGTTGTGGGGGCGAAACCCTCGCAAACACGGGGAGAATGTGCAAACTCCACATGGACAGTGACCCAGAGCCAGGATCGAACCTGGGACCTCAGCACCGTGAGGCACAGGGCCAACCCACTGCGTCACATGCTGCCCCATTGGGACACAAACTTAACCTGAGCAAGACAAAACTCTTAGCGGTGAACCCCCAGGGGGCAGAAGCAGAACTGGGAGCACTGCTGTTCAAACCGGCCCAAACCAAGTTCCAATACCTGGGGATCCAGATAGCCCACAACTGAACCCGGCTCCAGAAGTGGAACCTGTCTAGCCTGATGGAGGAGGTGAAGAGGGACCTTTCAAGCTGGGACACACTTCCCTTGGCGGGAAGAGTACAGACAATAAAGATGAACGTTCTGCCAAGGTTCCTCTTCATCCCCAAATCCTTCTGCACAAAGGTGGAAAAAGTAATCTCGGCTTTCACCATGGGGCGGGTGCTTACAAACAGTATTACTGTAACATTGCCCTGCAAATTGTTGATTTTCGTGGTTTTTTGTATTTTTCTCTAATATTGTACTTTGTAAATGTCTGTTTCTTCATGTTACTATTGTGTATTTTGATTATATTTTATTTTGTTTGTTATAAATGAAACTCTTCAAAAAACAGAATGTCAGTTTATTTTAAATTCATTTTTTCCAACTAAGGGGCACCTACCCTGCACATCCTTTTGGGTTGTGGGGATGAGACCCATGCAGACATGAGGAGAATGTTCAAAATCCACACAGACAGTGACCCGGGATCGAACCCGGGTCCTCAGCGCTGTGAGGCAGCAGTGTTAACCACTGCGTCACCCAGCCGGCTCTGAGAATGTCAGTTGTAAACAGCTGTGCATTAACATGTCCATTTATTTTCAAGATGAAAGAGATTTGGGCTCTCAAGTATAACTAATCAGCATCTCTACCTGGATACAAGGCCCATATGCCTTAATGATGGGCTTAGGAAAGGTACAAAGGAAGCCATTGTAAAGATTGGGTGACAAAAGGGTTGTCCAATATATGGCCACAGACCAAAGCCTGGCCCGCCATAAGTTTCCACCAAGCCCATTAGTGAGCCTATCATTAGCAAATGCTGGAGAGAAAGTCTGTGATTGGAGGAGCAGTGGGAAGGTGAGCGGCAGCACTCAATCTGAGGCCTAAGCACTGGAGCAGCAGCAATGGGTCTGCGAGGGAAAGGCTGTCTGCTGTCAATATTCAGCGAAGATCAATATCTCTGAGGATCAAGGCTCACCAAGCAGATCTCCTGAGAGGTTTACAGGTAACACTATACCCATAAACAGAACACCAATGACAATAAGGCCTCCAATAATGTGATGCTGGAAGGACCAGTAACATGGCACCCAAACATATTTCTTTCTAACCACTTCAGGAACCCAGATTATGGGCTCTGTCTGTGAGCTGACATCAAAAGGCTTCTACTGTCTGGAATGGAGGCATGGGGCTACGTTAATCACTGCCAGTTATTATCCCGAGTGTTTGAGAGTGGGAACGCCAGGGATAATGGATGGGCGGCACGGTAGCTCAATGGTTGCACTGTTGCTTCATAGCGCCAGGGTCCCAGGTTCAATTCCCGGCTTGGGTCACTGTGCGGAGTTTGCAGTTCAAAAACGATTGCGCACCTTTGGGTTACACGCTTTCCTAAAATATCACTGAATATCATGGACCATTTAATCTGGCAAGGTCCAAGGGAGAGAGAGTAGCGAGAGGCCAAAGGTCTCTATGGTTCACAACACCGGAATCTGGGTGGTAGCTCGTGGTCAGACCAAATTCATGGGAAATTAAAACAAGGCTGGAAGGTTTTCCTAAATTTAGCTAGAGAGAGAAGTCACCAGGAAAACGTGCACCATGCAAGACAGTTCTGGGGTTAAATGTTATTACCAAGCTGAGAAAAGAAAATACATAAAGAAGTAAATCCCAAGAGCTAGGAATAAGTCTCGGAGAATTATATCTACATAAAAAGCAGTGTAAACATATACTTGTGGGCAGCACGGTGGTGCAGTGGTTAGTCCTGCTGCCTCGTGGTGCCGAAGTCCCAGGTTCGATCCTGGCTCGGGGTTACTGTCCGTGTGGTGTTTGCACATTCTCCTCGTGTTTGCGTGGGTTTCGCCCCCCAACCCAAAGATGGGCAGGCTAGGTAGATTGGCCACGCTAAATTGCCCCTTAATTGGAAAAAATGAATTGGGTACTCTAAATTTCTTTTTTAAAAAGACATAAAAAGCAGTGTAAACATATACTTGTGAAGTAAACACACTTGTGAAGTGTGTTTTTCAGTTGTGCTAAGAAATAAAAAGTGGGTATTCCGTTTGGTGGTTTAAAGTATACGTTGTCTACAGAGGTAGTCCCCTGCGGTCATCTCCCTGCAAAACAGATATACCGCTTTGGATACTGTTGAGGGAGACGGCTCACCAGGGGAAGGCAGCAGCAGCCGGGTTCATGGCACCATGGTTGGCTCTGCTGCATAGCAGGGCAGGAAGAAGAATGGCAGGGCTACAGTGATAGGGAGCTCAATCATAAGGGGAATAGAGAGGCGGTTCTGCGGATGCAATCGAGACTCCAGGATGGTATGTTGCCTCCCTGGTGCAAGGGTCAAGGATGTCTCGGAGCGGCTGCAGGACATTCTGGGGCCGGGGGGGGGGGGGGGGGGGGGGGGTGAACAGCCATCTGTTGTGGTGCACATAGGCACCAACGATATAGGTATAAAACGGGACGAGGTCCTACAAGATGAATTCAGGGAGTTAGGAGTTAAACTAAAAAGTAGGACCTCAAAGGTAGTAATCTCAGGATTGCTACCTGTGCCACAAGCTAGTCAGAGTAGGAATGTCAGGATAGATAGGATGAATGCGTGGCTCGAGAGATGGTGCAAGAGGGAATGATTCAAATTCTTGGGGCATTGGAACCGGTTCGGGGGAGGTGGGGCCAGTACAAACCAGACGGTCTGCACCTGGGCAGGACTGGAACCGATGTCCTAGGAGGGGGGGTGTTTGCTAGAGCTGTTGGGGAGGGTTTAAACTAATGTGGCAGGGGGATGGAAACCAATGCAGGAAGTCAGAAGGTAGTAAAACAGGGACAGAAACAAAAGGTGGTAAGGGGGAAAGTGTAAGGCAGAGAAGCCATAGTCAAAAATCAAAAAGGGCGACAGTACAAGATACAGTGACTGAGGGGAGCTCAGTGAATAGGCCCAGTAATACAAAAAGGAATAAAACAGGAAGTAAAAACATAAATGGTAAGCGTTGCAGGTTGTTACATGAAGATATGGGTTCAACGACAAGGAAAATTAGGAGAAAAGTTAAGAGGAAATATAACTTAGGAGAGGTTATTGATTGAGGTGTTAAGATTCAAAACAGAGGTATAAAAGCCAACATAAGTGTACTTTACCTGAATGCTCATAGTATTCGGAATAAGGTAAATGAGTTGATGGCGCAAATCATCGTGAATGACTATGATTTAGTGGCCATTACTGAAACATGGTTAAAGGATGGTCACGACTGGGAGTTAAATATCTGAGGGTATCAACCTATTCGGAAGGACAGAGTGGATGGTAAGGGAGGTGGTGTAGCTCTGTTATTTAAGGATGACATCCGAGCAATAGTAAGGGATGACATCGGTGCTATGGAGGATAAGGTTGAATCCATTTGGGTAGAAATCAGGAATAGTAAGGCGAAAAAGCCACCAAATAGTAACATTATGATGGGACAGGCAATAAACAAACAAATAACTGATGCATGTAGAAATGGTACAGCAGTTATCATGGGGGATTTTAATCTACATGTCGATTGGTTTAACCAGGTCGGTCAAGGGAACCTTGAGGAGGAGTTTATAGAATGTATCCGCGATAGTTTTCTAGAACAGTATGTAATGGAATCTACGAGGGGACAAGCGGTCCTAGATCTGGTCCTGTGTAATGAGACAGGATTGATTAATGATCTCATAGTTAGGGATCCTCTCGGAAGGAGCGATCACAATATGGTGGAATTTAAAATACAGATGGAGGGTGAGAAGGTAAAATCAAACACTAGTGTTTTGTGCTTAAACAAAGGAGATTACAATGGGATGAGAGAAGAGCTAGCTAAGGTAGACTGGGAGCAAAGACGCTATGGTGAAACAGTTGAGGAACAGTGGAGAACCTTCCAAGCTATTTTTAACAGTGCTCAGCAAAGGTTTATACCAACAAAAAGGAAGGACGGTAGAAAGAGGGAAAATCGACCGTGGATATCTAAGGAAATAATGGAGAGTATCACATTGAAGGAAAAAGCATACAAAGTGGCAAAGATTAGCGGGAGACTAGAGGACTGGGAAATTTTTAGGGGACAACAGAAAGCTACTAAAAAAGCTATAAAGAAGAGTAAGATAGATTCTGAGAGTAAACTTGCTCAGAATATAAAAACAGATAGTAAAAGTTTCCACAAATATATAAAACAAAAAAAGAGTGTCTAAGGTAAATATTGGTCCTTTAGAGGATGAGAAGGGAGATTTAATAATGGGAGATGAGGAAATGGCTGAGGAACTGGATTGAATTGGATTCGATGTGTTTATTGTCACGTGTACCAAGGTACAGTGAAAAGTATTTTTCTGCGAGCAGCTCAACAGATCATTAAGTACATGAGAAGAAAAGGGAATAAAAGAAAATACGTAATAGGGCAACACAACATATACAATGTAACTACATAAGCACTGGCATCGGATGAAGCATACAGGGTGTAGTGTTAATGAAATCAGTCCATAAGAGGGTCATTTAGGAGTCTGGTGACAGTGGGGAAGAAGCTGTTTTTGAGTCTGTTCGTGCGTGTTCTCAGACTTCTGTATCTCCTGCCCGATGGAAGAAGTTGGAAGAGTGAGTAAGCCGGGTGGGAGGGATCTTTGATTATGCTGCCCGCTTTCCCCAGGCAGCGGGAGGTGTAGATGGAGTCAATGGATGGGAGGCAAGTTCGTGTGATGGACTGGGCGGTGTTTTTTGGGGTCGGTCTTCACAGTGGAAGACACAAATAACATGCCAGTGACTGATAGAAATGAGGCTATGACAGGTGAGGACCTTGAGATGATTGTTATCACTAAGGAGGTAGTGATGGGCAAGCTAATGGGGCTAAAGGTAGACAAGTCTCCTGGCCCTGATGGAATGCATCCCAGAGTGCTAAAAGAGATGGCTAGGGAAATTACAAATGCACTAGTGATAATTTACCAAAATTCACTAGACTCTGGGGTGGTCCCGGCGGATTGGAAATTAGCAAACTTGACACCACTGTTTAAAAAAGGAGGTAGGCAGAAAGCGGGTAATTATGTGCCAGTGAGCTTAACTTCGGTAGTAGGGAAGATGCTGGAATCTATCATCAAGGAAGAAATAGCGAGGCATCTGGATGGAAATTGTCCCATTGGCCAGACGCAGCATGGGTTCATAAAGGGCAGGTCGTGCCTAACTAGTGGAATTTTTTGAGGACATTACCGGAGCAGTAGATAACGGGGAGCCAATGGATGTGGTATATCTGGATTTCCAGAAAATCTTTGATAAGGTGCCACACAAAAGGTTGCTGCATAAGATAAAGATGCATGGCATTAAGGGTAAAGTAGTAGCATGGATAGAGGATTGGTTAATTAATAGTAAGCAAAGAGTGGGGATTAATGGGTGTTTCTCTGGTTGGCAATCAGTAGCTAGTGGTGTCCCTCAGGGATCAGTGTTGGGCCCACAATTGTTCACAATTTACATTGATGATTTGGAGTTGGGGACCAAGGTCAATGTGTCTAAGTTTGCAGACGACACTAAGATGAGTGGTAAAGCAAAAAGTGCAGAGGATACCGGAAGTCTGCAGAGGGATTTGGATAGGCTAAGTGAATGGGCTAGGGTCTGGCAGATGGAATAC
This sequence comes from Scyliorhinus torazame, assembly GCF_047496885.1. Lineage (NCBI taxonomy): Eukaryota > Metazoa > Chordata > Chondrichthyes > Carcharhiniformes > Scyliorhinidae > Scyliorhinus > Scyliorhinus torazame. Next base: position 178,158,829 of record NC_092714.1, read on the forward strand.
AATGTTGACAAATGTGAGGTTATCCATTTTGGTATGAATAACGGCAAAAAGGATTATTATTAAAATTATAAAATATTAAAACATGCTGCTGTGCAGAGAGACCTGGGTGTGCTAGTGCATGAGTCGCAAAAAGTTGGTTTACAGGTGCAACTGGTGATTAAGAAGGTGAATGGAATTTTGTCCTTCATTGCTAGAGGGATGGAGTTTAAGACTAGAGAGGTTATGCTGCAATTGTATAAGGTGTTGGTGAGGCCACACCTGGAGTATTGTGTTCAGTTTTGGTCTCCTTACCTGAGAAAGGACGTACTGGCGCTGGAGGGTGTGCAGAGGAGATTCACTAGGTTAATCCCAGAACTGAAGGGGTTGGATTACGAGGAGAGGCTGAGTAGACTGGGACTGTACTCGTTGGAATTTAGAAGGATGAGAGGGGATCTTGTAGAAACATATAAAATTATGAAAGGAATAGATAGGATAGATGCGGGCAGGTTGTTTCCACTGGCGGGTGAAAGCAGAACTAGGGGGCATAGCCTCAAAATAAAGGGAAGTAGATTTAGGACTAAGCTTAGGAGGAACTTCTTCACCCAAAGGGTTGTGAATCTATGGAATTCCTTGCCCAGTGAAGCAGTAGAGACTCCTTCATTAAATGTTTTTAAGATAAAGATAGATAGTTTTTTGAAGAATAAAGGGATTAAGGGTTATGGTGTTCGGGCCAGAAAGTGGAGCTGAGTCCACAAAAGATCAGCCATGATCTCACTGAATGGCGGAGCAGGCTCGAGGGGCCAGGTGGTCTACTCCTGCTCCTAGTTCTTCTGTTTTTATGTTTTACTCGATTCACAACCATGGACTTCTCCCCTGCTGATGGTCCTGTTGTTCCTATTCTTCAAATGGCAAGGACGATGGGCAGAATTCTCGGAAAATGGGGCTATGTCCCCACGCCCGCGAGAAAACTGGCGCAAATCACTCTGGACTTTCCTGGAGAAAGTCCAGAGTGATTCTCTGTTTTGAAGGGACCTTGCAGGGCCCCGGAGTAGTCCTCGTAGCTCCGGCTGCTGATACAGGGCCCTGCACTTCCGTCCGCCTGTCCGCTCATGTGTGCGGCGACCGCCTGTGGCAGGGGCCCCGTGTAACATGGCGGACCCACACAGCAAGCCGGCCCCAACAATATAGGCCCCCCCCCCCAAGATTGCACACAGCCGCCGATCGGTGTCCCCTGATCGGAACCCTGGCCGCCCTGGAGGCCCCCCCCGGTTCCAAATTCCCCGCGCCCCACCGTGGACTGTGTAAGGGGGTGCGGGTGATAAGTGAGTTTGCGCATGACACGAAGATCGGCAGGGTGGTTAATAGTGAGGAAGAAGGTCATAGGTTGCAGGAATATATATAGATGGGTTGGTCAGATGAGAAGATTAGTGGCAGATGGAATTTAACCCTGAAAAGTACGAGGTGATGCACTTTAGGAGCGGAGTACTCAGTGAATGGCAGGGCACTAGGAAGCTCAGAGGGGCCTTGGGGTGCTTGTCCACAGATCCCTGAAGGCAGCAGGTCATGTTAATAGGGTTAATTGCCAGGCAGCATGATGGCGCAGTGGTTAGCACTGCTGCCTCACGGCGCCGAGGTCTCAGGTTCGATCCCGGCTCTGGGTCACCGTTCGTCTGGAGTTTGCACATTCTTCCCGTGTTTGAGTGGGCTTCACCCCCACAACCCAAAGATGTGCAGGGTAGGTGAATTGGCCACGCTAAATTGCCCCTTAATTGGAAAAAATGAATTGGGTACTCTCAATTTTTTTTTCAAAAGAAAAAAAAACAGGGTTAATTGCCATACAAGACATTTGCCATTACCAGTTGTGACATAGATTATAAGAGCAGGGAGGTTATGTTGGAGCTACATGAAAAGTGAAATGAAAAGTCCTGTACAGAACTTTGGTGAGGCCACAGCTGGAGTACTGTGTTCATTTCTGGTCTCCACACTATAGGAAGGATGTGATTGCACAGGAGAGGGTGCAGAGGAGATTCTCCAGGATGTCGCCTGTGATGGAGCATTTGTGCTATGAAGAGAGGCTGGATAGGCTCAGATTGTTTTCTTTAGAGCAGAGAAGGCTGAGGTGTATAAAATTATGAGGGGTATGGACAGGTTAGATAGGAAGCAGCTATTCCCTTAGTTGACGGGTCAATAATGAGGGGGCATAATATTAAGGTGAGTGGCAGGAGGTTTAGAGGGGATTTGAGGAAAATTGTTTTCACCCAGAGGGTGGTGGGAGTCTGTAATATACTGCCTGAGAGGGTAGTAGAGGTGGAATACCTGTAAAACAAATGTGGATGAACACTTGAAATGACAGAACACTCAAGGCTATGGGCCAACTGCTGCAAATTGGGCTTCATGTAGATTTAGTGTAGTTTTGGCGGTGCATACACGATGGGCTGAAGGGCCTCTTGTGTACTGTATGGCTCTCTGACCCCCAGCACCCCACCTATTCCTCTGTCACCGCTTTTCTCTCCAAGAGCTGTTCCAACAATGGCGGAACTGAGGGGTGGGGGAGCTGAATGAGAAGGGCAGTTGGATGCTTGGCGAGATGCTGTGGTGGGGATGTTAGAGGAGTCAGGGGTATAGCAGGGAAAGGCGCCAAAGTTACCGAGGGTGGGGAGAGGAGCCAGAGGTGGGGAAAGGAGCCAGCAAGTGGTGGGGTGGGGGGGAATGGAATGGAGCGGAGAAGGTTGGCATTAATATCAGTTGGACATATGCTGACAAACTTACAAAAAGTGTTAACTTTATTTAAAGTTATAACTGTTTTGATGAACTTGTATATAACATTGGCCTCAGCTGGAGAACTGTGTCCACTTCTGGGTGCCGCACTTTGGGAAAGGCACAAAGGCATCAGAGAGAGTGCAGAAAATGATTCTAGGGATGAGGAGCTTCAGTTGTGAAGATAGATTGGAGAAGTTGGAAGTGCTTTCCTTCAAGAGAAGACTGTGAGGAGATCTGATCGAGGTATTCAAAACCATGGAGGATCAGAATAGAGTTTTTAAAAACTATTTTAATTCAAATTTTAACATATTAACAATCACACAATGCAACATTTACAACTGAAATAACCTCAAAGCAACCCCACAACCCCACAACTCCCCCCCCCCCCCCCCCCCCCCCCCCCCCCACCCATTAGCGACAACTAGCTCTCCAAAATGTAATATAAACAGACCCCACCTCTTCTGGAACCCCTCACTTGTCCCCCTCTAGGTGAATTTCACCTTTTCCAAACACAGGAACTACATTAAATCCCCAGCCACACTGAGGTAGAGGGTGGAGAAGCTGACCACCACCCCAACAGGACCTGCCTGCGAGCGAACAGCGAAACGAAGGTTAACACATCTGCCCCCTGCTCCCGTCTGCAACTCCGGCATGTCCGACACCCTGAATATGGCCCCCAGGGGACTGGGCTCCAAGTCCACATGTAAGATCGCCGACATGGTGCTGAAGAACGACCCCAAAACTTCCACAACTTCGGGCAGGACCAGAACATATGCACATGGTTGACTGGGGACCTCCCGCACCGCTCACACAGATCCTCCACCCCTTCAAACAACCGGCTCATCCTTAACTTTGTCAGGTGCGCCCTATGTACCATTTTTAACTGAACCAGCCCCAGCCTCGCACACGAGGTTGACACATTCACCCTCCGCAGCATCTCATAGTACAATCCCCCCTCCAGCTCCACCCCCAACTCCTCCTCCCACTTGGCTTTGACCCCCTCCAGGCGCCTTGTCGTCCTCCAATATCCTCCCATATATCGCCGAGACAACCCTGCACCCCCCCCCCCCCGAAACAATGAGGAGGACGGCGCCACCGAAAAGAACAATAGAACATTACAGCGCAGTACAGGCCCTTCAGCCCTCGATGTTGCGCCGACCTGTGAAACCAATCTAAACCCCATCTACACTATTCCATTATCATCCATATGTTTATCCATTTAAATGCCCTTAAAGTTGGCAAGTCCACTACTGTTGCAGGCAGGGCATTCCATGCCCCTACTATTCTCGGAGTAAAGAACCTACCTCTTACATCTGTCCTATATCTATCTCCCCTCAATTTAAAGCTGTGTCCCCTCGTGCTAGCCATCACCATCAGAGGAAAAATGCTCTCACTGTCCACCCTATCTAATCCTCTGAACATCTTGTATGCCTCTATTAAGTCACTTCTTAACCTTCTTCTCTCTAACGAAAATCTCTCTAACGAAAACAGCCTCAAGTCCCTCAGCCTTTCCTCATAAGATCTTCCCTCCATACCAGGCAACATCCTGGGAAATCTCCTCTGCACCCTTTCCAATGCTTCCACATCCTTCCTATAATGCGGCGACCAGAACTGCACGCAATACTCCAAATGCGGCCGCACCAGAGTTTTGTATAGCTGCAACATGACCTCATGGCTCCGAAACTCAATCCCTCTACCAATAAAGGCTAACACACCATACTCCTTCTTAACAACCCTATCAACCTGGGTGGCAACTTTCAGGGATCTATGCACATGGACACAGAGAGCTCTCTGCTCATCCACACTCCAAGAATCTTACCATTAGCCCAGTACTCTGTATTCCTGTTACTCCTTCCAAAATGAATCACCTCACACTTTTCTGCATTAAACTCCATTTACCACTTCTCAGCCCAGCTCTGCAGCTTATCCATGTCCCTCTGTAACCTGCAACATCCTTCCGCGCTGTCCACAACTCCACAGACTTTAGTATCATCCGCAAATTTACTCACCCATCCTTCTACGTCCTCCTCCAGGTCATTTATAAAAATAACAAACAGCAATGGCCCCAAAACAGATCCTTGTGGTACACCACTAGTAACTGAACTCCAGGCTGAACATTTCCCATCAACCACCACTCTCTGTCTACTTACAGCTGGCCAATTTCTGATCCAAACTGCTAAATCACCCTCAATCCCATGCCTCTGTATTTTCTGCAATAGCCTATCATGGGGAACCTTATCAAACGCTTTACTGAAATCCATATACACCACATCAACTGCTTTATCCTCGTCCACCTGTTTGGTCACCTTCTCAAAGAACTCAATAAGGTTTGTGAGGCACAACCTACCCTTCACAAAACCGTGTTGACTATCCCTAATCAAAGTATTCCTTTCTAGATGATTATAAATCCTATCTCTTATAATCCTTTCCAAGACTTTGCCCACAACAGAAGTAAGGCTCACTGGTCTATAGATACCGGGGTTGTCTCTACTCCCCTTCTTGAACAAGGGGACAACATTTGCTATCCTCCAGTCTTCTGGCACTATTCCTGTTGACAAAGATGACTTAAAGATCAAAGCCAAAGGTTCTGCAATCTCCTCCCTAGCTTCCCAGAAAATCCTAGGATAAATCCCATCCGGCCCAGGGGACTTATCTATTTTCACACTTTCCAAAATTGCTAACACCTCCTCCTTATGAACCTCAATCCCGCCTAGTCTAGTAGCCTGTATCTCAGTATTCTCCTCAACAACATTGTCTTTCACCTGTGTGAATACTGACGAAAAATATTCATTAACGCCTCTCCTATCTCCTCGGACTCCACGCACAACTTCCCACTACTGTCCTTGACTGGCCCTACTCTTACCCTTGTCATTCTTTTATTCCTGACATACCTATAGAAAGCTTTAGGATTTTCCTTGATCCTACCTGCCAAGGACTTCTCATGTCCCCTCCTGGCTCTTCTTAGCTCTCTCTTTAGGTCCTTCCTGGCTAACCTTTAACTCTCAAGCGCCCAAACTGAACATTCACGTCTCATCTTTACATAAGCCTCCTTCTTCCTCTTGACAAGTGATTCAATTACTTTAGTAAACCACAGTTCCCTCGCTCGACCACTTCCTCCCTGCCTGACAAATACACACTTATCAAGGACACGCAGTAGCTGTTCCTTGAACAAGCTCCACATTTTAATTGTGCCCATCCCCTGCAGTTTCCTTCCCCATCCTATGCATCCTATGTCTTGCCTAATCGCATCATAATTGCCTTTCCCCCAGCTATAACTCTTATATACCTATCCCTTTCCATCGCTGAAGTAAACGTAACCGAATTGTGGTCACTATCACCAAAGTGCTCACCTACCTCTAATCTAACACCTGGCCTGGTTCATTACCCAGTACCAAATCCAATGTGGCCTCGCCTCTCAACATGGCCTATCTACATACTGTGTCAGGAAACCCTCCTGCACACATTGGACAAAAACTGACCCATCTAAAGTACTCAAACTATAGCGTTTCCAGTCAATATTTGGAAAGTTAAAGTCCCCCATAACAACTACCCTGTTACTTTCGCTCCTATCCAGAATCATCTTTGCAATCCTTTCCTCTACATCTCTGGAACTTTTCGGAGGCCTATAGAAAACCCCCAAACAGGGTGACCGCTCTTTTCCTGTTTCAAACCTCAGCCCATACTACCTCATCAAATGTCCTTTCTGCCACTGTAATACTGTCCTTGACTAACATGCCACACCTCCCCCTCTTTTACCACCTTCCCTGAGCATACTGAAACATCTAAGCCCCGGAACCTGCAAAAACCATTCCTGTCCCTGCTCGATCCATGTCTCCGAAATGGCCACAACATCAAAGTCCCAGGTACCAACCCATGCTGCAAGTTCACCCACCTTATTCCGGATGCTCCTGGCGTTGAAGTAGACACACTTCAAACCACCTTCCTGCCTGACGGTACACTCCTGCGACCTTGAAACCTTGCTCATGACCTCACTACTCTCAACTTCCTGCACACTGGAGCTACAATTCAGGTTCCCACCCCCGTGCTGAATTAGTTTAAACCCTCCCGAAGAGCATTAGCAAATTTCCCCCGCAGGATATTGGTACCTCTCTGGTTCAGGTGTAGACCATCCCGTTTGTAGAGGTCCCAGAATAAGCCCCAATTATCCAGGTATCTGAATCCCTCTCTCCTGCACCATCCCTGTAGCCACGTGTTCAACTGTTCTCTCTCCCTATTCCTCGTCTCGCCAGCACGTGGCACGGGTAACAACCCAGAGATAATAACTCTGTTTGTTCTAGCTCTAAGATTCTACGGTCAGGCAGACCTTTTATTTACAAAATCTGCCGCCTGCAGAAACCTGAACCCCTCCCCCAGGGGACCCCATACTTCTTCTCCAGCTCCTCCAAAGTCGCAAATTGCCCTTCTAAAGGCAGATCCTTCACTTCCCCCAGCCCTCGTTTCGCCCAACCCCAAAACCTTGCATTCATCCTCTCAGGCTCAAACCCATGGTTCCCTCAGATTGGCATCATCTTCAACCCCACCCCCTGTGGTGATATACATCACTGTAAGTACACAAAGGGTTAATGTACATACACTACACCTAGCTAGACACTAGAGGGAACACCAGAGACATGACACACAGACAGTCAACCAGTAGGTCAGTAAGATAGGACACGACCAATGGGCATTCAAGATACATACAGAGGTGACACTACCACAGGGCATTACACCAACCCATATATAAGGACACATCACACATGCTCAGTCTCTTTCCAGTGGAGACACTCAGTGAGTACATCCACAGGGATGATTGAACATCATACCCACCACGTGGATTGTAGCAGACTGGTCCGTCAGTCTGAGTAACTATAGAAAGATTAACAGTGGAGTCGAATCCAAGTAGGAGAATTGTTAATAGTTTAACAAACGTGTTAAAGCTATCTCCAAGTCTGAACCTTCCTTTGTCAGAGCGTACATCAAGGAAGCAGCTTATGCTACGTCAAGAGCATAACAAAACACCCCCAATTTAAAGATCTGCTGAAACTACCTCCAAATTCTCAACGTGGTCACCACCACCGGGCTTCCCGTATACCTTATTGCCAACGCCCGCAATCCCGACCCCTTACAGATACCAGTTCCAACTTCACCCACGACATCTCCGCCTCCCTACTCCAACCCTGCACCTTCTCAGCATTCGCTGCCCAATAATAATCTAGCAAGTTCGGAAGGGCCAAACCTCCTTACTGTCGCCTCTCTGGAGCACCTGTCTTCTAATCTTTGCCACTTTATCTGCCCATATGAATGACTTTGGTAAAAATACCAGCAAGCACTGGAACAAGAATAAAAACAGTGGCAAAATGTTCACCGCGACTGCCTGTACCTGGCCAGCCAACGATAGGGGGAGACTATCCCATCTCAGCAAATCCTCCTTAGCCCTGCTCACTAAAGTTGTAAAGTTCAGCTTGCGGAGCCGAGCCCAGTCCCGTGGCACCTGCACTCCCAAATACCTAAAGTGGATTGGTGCCACCTGAAATGGCAAACCCTCTCCCACCAGGAGGAGACACCACAAAACACTCACTTTTCCCCAAATTTAGCTTGAACCCTGAAAAAGCCACAAATCTCTTAACCAACCCCATTATATCGCCCACCGAAGAACCCAGATTGGAAATATACTGCAGCAAATCATCCGCATACAGGGAAACCCTTCCACCCCTCCCACCCCCTCATTACCTCCTTCCATTTTTCCGAGCACCTCAACGCTATGACCAAGGGTTCTATTGACAGAGCAAACAGAAGGGGGACACCAGGCACCCCTACTTCACTCCCCTGTGCAAATGAAAGTTCCCTTCCGCCAGAGAAAGTACCACACTCAACAGGCACCGCACATTAAACGACAACTGTCATCCCTTCACAAACCCGGTCTGCTCCTCCCCAATCACCTTTAGGAGGCACCCCCCCCCCCCAAACTAACCGGCAACACCTTTCCCAAAATCCTGGCATCCACGTTTAATAACGAAATCGGCCTATCCGACCCACATTCTACTGGGTCCTTCCCCATTTTTAGCAGCAAAGAGATGGATGCCTGTCCCATTGTCTCCGGTAACACTCCCTTCGCCAGTGAGTCCTCAAACATCTCCACGAACAACGGCGCCTACTTATCCAAGAACTTCTTATAAAACTCCACTGGGAAACCATCCAGCCCCGGTGCCTCCCCTATCTGCATCTTTCCTATCACCACCCGCGCTTCCTCCATGCCCACTGGCTCCTCCAGACCTGCCCTCTCCTCCTCTCGCACTATGGGGCACTCCAACTTTCCCAGAAACTTCCTCATGTCTGACTTATCCTCCGGAGGCTCCGACTTGACTAACTTCCTGTAAAACTCCTCAAAAGCCTTATTCACCTGCTCCGATGCAACCACCATCTCCCCCGTCCTATCCCGAACAATCTCTCTCACGGCCCGCCAACAGGAGGCTGGCCTTTTCCCACTTTTGTGAGGGCCACAAAGAATCCAGCACGAGTTTGTAGAACAGAAAGAAAACTTTATTTACAATAACATATAGGTATACACAACAGCAGCAGTAATATATATATATACAACAGCAGCAGCAGTAACTTAATTGCTCCTCTCTAGCTGATTCCATACTGGCCAGCTTTATTATGCAGGGAGGAAAATGCCCACATCTCACTTGGGAGCTGTCTATGTTGCCCACCATGTAGGACTATGTGCCAAACCTTTGAGAGGACTGGCTCCGTCTGGGTCCACTCACGGATCTGTGCTGCCGTGATAGGCAAGGAGTCCATAAAATTTAGGGTTGCAACCACCTCACCTGTCATGGGGGTCGACATGGGGCCGGTCGACAAAGGCAATCGGCTCAGTGCATCGGCATTCGATATCTGGGTCCCTGGTTTATGCTCCAGAGAATACTCGTAGGCAGCGAGCAACAAAGCCCAGCGCTGGATCCGTGCGGAAGCAATGGGCGGTATTGGTTTATCCTCTTGGAAAAGTCCCAGCAGAGGCTTATGATCAGTCACAACAGTGAAATGGCGGCCATACACCTACTGGTGGAAGCGTTTCACAGTAAAGACCACTGCCAGGCCCTCCTTCTCGATCTGCACGTACTTCCTTTCCGCTGCAGTCAATGTGCGGGAGGCGAAAGCTATCGGACGCTCGGCCCCGTTCTCCATCTTGTGGGACAGGACGGCCCCAATACCATACGGGGATGCATCACATGTGATGAGCAAAGGCTTTCCAGAATCGTAGTGGGTTAGTAACCCAGACAACGACAATTGTTGCTTTACCCGCCGGAAAGCGGTTTCTTGCGGCTGACCCCAAACCCAGGTGTGATTCTTCTTTAGCAGAAGGTGCAACGGGGCCAGCGTAGTTGCCAGATTGGGGAGGAACTTCCCGTAATAGTTTACGAGGCTGAGAAAAGAACGAAGATGCGAAGTGTGAGCCGGGGCGGGGGCCTGTTGAATTGCACGCACCTTCTCTGCGACGGGGTGCAGACCCTCGCGGTCCACCCGCTAACCCAGGTAGACCACTTCCTTCGCCTGAAATACGCACTTTGTGCGATGTAAACGGACTCCAGCCTCCGAAAAGCGTTTAAGGACAGCCTCCAAATTTTCCAAATGTTCCTGCTCCGACGTCCCTGTAATCAAAACGTCGTCTAAGTAGACAGCAACATACGATAAACCTCTCAAGATGCCCTCCATGACGCGTTGAAAGATATCGTAAAGACCTGGCCCAATGGTTCCCCCGTGTAGGTGGCCAACCTGGCCTGTGTGTCGGTTAATGTAAGGGTCTGTATACCCTGCTTGATGTGGTCGAATATCCTCTGGGCGATCACTGAGACCGCTGCGCCAGTGTCCAACTCCATCTCAAGCAGGTGGCCATTGACCCGTACTGTCACCTTAATTGGGGTCACACGGGGAGCTGCCACACAATGCAGCTGCAGGCAGTCGTCCTCCATTTCCACGTCCTCGGGAGTAGTCCCTGCAGGTTCATCCAAATGGAAGGTACGGCTCCTGGGCTGGCCCCAGTTTCTGTCAGAACGACGGCGCCTCTGGGGCACCCAGGACCGGCGTCCGCGACGGGGTCGTCGCCTACAAGTCTGACACTGACATGGCTCCTCAACCATCGGTTCTGGAGAAGGCTCTCTTCGGAAAGGAACATCCAGCGGCCACTGCTGTCGATCTGGATGCCGCCTTGCCCAAGGTACAGCAGGGGTGCGGGAAGATGCTTTTGGACGGAAGGGGTTGCACCCCAAGGCGTGCACCTCCATTCCCTGTAGCTCCTGCACTCCCCGTTCTGCACTCTCTCAGGACAATACTATCCGAATGGCCTGTTGAAAAGTCAATGTTGGCTCAGCTCACAACTTTCTCTGGGTGGCCGCATTGTTAATACCGCAAACCAAACGGTTGCGTAACATTTCTGACAATGTCTCACCATAGTCACAGTACTCCGCAATCCTACGTAGCCTGGATAGAAACTCTGCAAGGGATTCTCCTGGGTCCTCTCAGCGGTATTAAACCGGTAACGCTGGACTATCGTGGACGGGGTTGGGGTAAAATGTTGCCCCACTAAGGTCACAAGTTCATCAAACGTCTTGGTGTCCGGCGCAGCTGGGTACATAAGGCTCCTTATCACTCCAAACGTATGGGGGCCGCAGGCGGTGAGCAAAATGACCCTCTGGCGCTAGTTTTCGGTGATGTTGTTTGCCCGGAAATAGTAACGCATCCGGTGTGAGTACTGGTTCCAACTTTCCAGCGCAGCATCAAAGCCATCCAAACGCCCATAAAGAGGCATGGTGTAATAGAAAAAAACTTCCAACCTGTATCCAATAAAAGTCCAGGGAGGTGGCTTCAGCAGCACAGACAGCTATCCACTTTAATCCTCGTTGCCAGTTTTGTGAGGGCCATGAAGAATCCAGCACAAGTTTGTAGAACAGAAAGAAAACTTTATTTACAATAACATATATATATACAACAGCAGCAGTAACTCCCTTGCTGCTCACTCCTCTCTAGCTGGTTCCATACTGGCCAGCTTTATTTATGCAGGAACCTGCAAATGATTTCTCCGCCCCCCTCATTGGGGAAGCTCATACTCCCTAAGGATTGTGGGATTGTCATTAGTCCCCAGCCAGTGGTAAGCAGGCAGGTTATAACACCCACTCCTCATATACAACCACCTTCGCGCTTCAATTGCCGAACGACCTTTCCCATGGACAAGTCAAACCTCACCTGCAGCTCTTTCCTCCTCACCAGAAGTTCCAGTGTTGGATTCTCTGCATGCCTTCCATCCACCTCCAGAATTTCCTCCACCGACCATTTCCACTCCTCTCTTACCTGCACCTTGAACGGGATAACCTCCCCTCACTACCTCTTTCAACGTTTCCCACATAACTGCGGTGACACCTCCCCAGACCTGTTGAACCCAACATAATCCCCAATTACCCATCCCATTTTGGTGCAATGGTTTGTATCAACCAAAAACCCCGCCTCCAGGTCGGCCTCTGTGCCGGTCCCTTCTCCAGGACCATGTCCACCCAATGCAGAGCATGGTCCAAGATAACAATCGGCGAATACTCTGCCTGCCTCACACCCGCCAACAGTGCCTTTCCCATCACAAAAAAATCTGTTGTCGAATACATATTGTGTACCAGCGAAAAATTGAATAATCCCTTTCCCACGGATGTCAGAACCTCCACAAGTCTCCCATCTCCTTCATAAATGCAGCTAACCCCCTCGCTCCCCCTGAGGGGATTGAGGACCAAGGCCTAGACCTATCCACCTTCGGGTTCAGCATTGTATTCGAGCCCCCCACCCCCAGTGTCTGATTTGATTTGATTTATTATTGTCACATGTATTAGTATACAGTGAAAAGTATTGTTTCTTGCATGCGAGACAGACAATGCAGACCGTACATAGGGAAGGAAGGAGAGACTGCAGAATATAATGTTACAGTTATAGCAAGGAGTAGATAAAAGATCAACTTAATACGAGGTAGGTCCATTTAAAAGTCTGATGGCAGCAGGGAAGAAGCTGTTCTTGAGTCGGTTGGTACGTGAGCTCAAACTTTGGTATCTTTTTCCTGACGGAAGAAGGTGGAAGAGAGCATGTCCAGGGTGCGTGGGGTCCATAATAATGCTGGTTGACTTTCTGAGGCAGCGGGAATTATAGATAGCGTCAATGGATGGGAGGCTGGTTTGTGTGATGGATTGGGGTAAATTCACAACCTTTTGTAGTTACCTGGGGTCTTGGACAGAGCAGGATCCATACCGAGCTGTGATACAACCAGAAAGAATGCTTTCTATGGTGCATCTGCAGAAGTTGGTGAGAGCCGTAGCTGACATACCAAATTTCCTTAGTCTTCTGAGAAAGTAGAGTCGTTGGTGGGCTTTCTTAACTATAGTGTCAGCATGGGGGGACCAGGACAGGTTGTTGGTGGTCTGGACACCGAAAAACTTGAAGCTCTCGACCCTTTCTACTTTGTTCCCATTGATGTAGACAGGGGCATGTTCTCCTCTACGCTTCCTGATGTCGATGACAATCTCCTTCGTTTCTCCTTCAGTAGTAACTGGTGTGCATCTAAATCCAGTATGGTCACCGACATCCTCTTCGTAAATCCTACACCACTCCGGGGCAGCACGGTGGCGCAGTGGTTAGCACTGCTGCCTCACAGCACCGAGGCCCAAGGTTCGATCCCGGCTCTGGCTCACTGTCCGTGTGGAGTTTGCATATTCTCCCCCGTGTTTGTGTGGGTTTCACCCCCACAACCCAAAGATGGTTAGGGTAGGTGGATTGACCACACTAAATTGCCCCTTAATTGGAAAAAATGAATTGGGTACTCTAAATTAAAAAATAGAGATCAGATAATATAATAATAATCTTTATTGTCACAAGTCGGCTTACATTAACACTGTAGAAAAACAGAATCCTACACCATCCCAATTTGGGGCCTATACACTAACCAGCACCACCAACCTCCACTCCAGTGCACCGGTCACTATTACATACCTACCCCCTTGATCCGCCACCACTTTCTCCACGGTACGGTAGCACAGTGGTTAGCACTGTTGCTTCACAGCGGCAGGGGCCTGGGTTCGATTGGCGACTTGGGTCACTGTCTGTGCAGAGTCTGCACGTTCTCCCCGTGTCTGCGTGGGTTTCCTCTGGGTGCTCCGGTTTCTTCCCGCAGTCCAAAGGTATGCAGGTTAGGTGGCTTGGTCATGCTAAATTGCCCCTTAGTGTGCAAACAAAAGGTTTAGGTGGGGTTACTGGGATACGGGGATAGGGTGGAGCTCTGGACATAAATAGGGTGGTCTTTCCAAGGGCCGGTGCAGACTCGATGGGCCGAATGGCCTCCTTCTGCAATGTACATTCTATGATTTCTATGATTCAACGATTTAAAACTTCATCCTCTTACAAATCAATACGCTACCCCCGGGCCCTGCTATCGAAGCCCGAATGAAATATCTGGCTTACCCAACCCTTCCGTCGCCATACCTGATCTTTCACCTCAAATAAGTCTCCTGCAGTGGCACCCATCGGCTTTCAAACTCTGTAGATGCGGCAAAACTCTCGCTCACTTCACCGGTCCCCCCAGCACTCGCACATTCCACGTCACCACCCGGACTGGGGATTTCTCACCAACCCCCCAATCGTCATTATTACTCATCCAGGTCACACCCAATGGGCAGGTCCCCACCCTACCCCTAGTCACCGTCATACCCCTGCCCCCACCCCCCACTCCCTCTCGAAACCACCTCTCCATATCGTCTCCATCCCCCCACCATTCATACTTCTCAGGCCCATCCAAAGGCAGCGGCCCCTCTCCCCACCTTTCTCCTGTTCACTATCCCACTTGCATTTGCTAGCATGGTGGCTCACGCCAGAGCCCCCTCCCCCACACCGAAGAAACCCACCGCATCAATGCCCTCCACACACAACCCTTCACAACTCCCAGTACAATCCAAGTCAACAGGGCCCTAATCCCAAAATACCCCACAAATCCCAACCAACGTCCCCAAACCATCTCTACACAAACACCCCGACACAAAAACACACACACATAAACTGCCATAACGAGAAAGAACAACATAACAGAAAAAGCAGAACAAAAACCGTCAAAGTCCAAACTCAGTTTAGTCCCTAGCCTTCCGCCTTCACAAACACATCTGCCCCCACCCCGCCATCTCAAAAAATGGTCTCTGCCGTTATGTGTGACCCTCAGCTTTGACAGGTAGGCCACACTAAACCGCACATTGCATTTGTACAAAACGCCTTCGACCAACCAAAGGCCGCCATCTCCTCGCCAGCTCCGTCGTGAGATCCTGGTATACACGTATACTACTCCCACATCACCTCTCATTTCAACTGCGAATCTCAGCACCTTCTCCTTCACCTGATAGCTGTGGAAACTGACAATCACAGCTCTCGGCAGCTCATTCACCTTTTGTTTCAGTCAGAGTCACTGTTGGGCCCTATCCAACTCATAGAGGGAGGGTTCCTCCCCCTCCCCCTTCAGCTTGGTGAACATCTCCGCAAAGTACTCTGTAGGCCTCCAGCCCCCCAGCCCCTCACGCAATCCCGCGATCCTCAAGTCCTGCCTTCGTAACCTGTTCTCCAGATCCTCCACTTTGGCTCTGAGCCCTCTGTTACTGTGCACCACCCTCTGCAGCTCCTCACCCATTGAGGTGAACTGGTCATTATACAGTGACAAAGTCTCTTCATTTTCTCTCCTTGCTCCCGCACCGCCGTCAAAGTCTTTGCCAGAGCTTCCTTCATCGGGGCAAGGGTCTCACCCACCCACTCCTTGAGCGAGGTCTTCATCTCCGTTCGATGCCTGTCGAACTGTTTCAAAAACAGCCTCTCATACTCCAAAACCATCCATTCCACTGTAATGGGCGCGGCTCCACCCGACGAATCTTCTCCCGCTGTCGTTCCTCCCATTGAGCTCCTCACCACGCTCAACGGAGGATTCTCACTCACTCCCTTTTCTCCCGGATTCATTTTGCCATTTAAAAAAAATAAATTTAGAGTACTCAATTCATTTTTCCAATTGAGGGGCAATTTAGCGTGGTCAATCCACCTACCTTGCACATATTTGGGTTGTGGGGGCGAAACCCACGCCAACACGTGGAGAATATGCAAACTCCACATGGACAGTGACCCAGAGCCAGGATCGAACCTGGGACCTCGGTGCCATGAAGCAGCAGTGCTAACCACTGCGCCACCGTGCTGCCCAATTTTGCCGTTTTTTGACATCTTTGAAGTACCTCGGACTTTCCCACAAATCCTCACATAAACCTTTTCCCCGAAGCTGGGTGCAAAGGGTCGAAAAACAATGGCTCTGGCAGGAGCCATCAAACGTGCAACCTCCATCGACATGTTGCTACCGGAGGTCTTCCAGGATAGAGCAGAGAGCGAGATACTGTACTTGTGAAAAGATCCAGGACGAGAGGGAACAGATTTGAAGTAACTGGTAAAAGAAGCAAAAGCCACAAGGAAAAACTCAAAAACCAGCACTGGGCTTCAGCTATTTACAATCTATATTCATGATTTACACAAAGAAACAGCAGGTGAGCATCTCAGTTTGCTCACAATACAATGTAAGGTGGGAATGTGAGGTTTGAGGAGGACACAAAGAGGCTGCAAAGAGTTGAAGACCACTTAAGTGAGCTGCATTTTATACTGTGCCAATGCCAGCTTTGAAGGTGGGAGGGCTCATAAAATCCAGTGGGCGGTCATCCAAGATGCACAAAAGGCGTTGGGCCTGCTGGAGCCCAATTAATAGCCACTTAAGGGCCTCAAAAGGACTAGTATTTTACCCACGGCATGGGGAGAGCGGCGGTTCATTCTATGTCTGAAGGCCGGTAGCTATGCAGGCTCCTGTCAAGCAAGGGGGTGGGGGGACGTAGGCAAAACAAAACCTTGTAAATAAATTCAGGGCAATGATTGACAAGGCTGCCTATCACACTTTGCAATCAAATGACCTGAACTGAGAAAGCAACTTTTGTGTAGTTTTTCTAAAATGAACTCCACCGAGCCTAAAGACAAAAACAAATACCAACAAAGACAAACATCAGAGATTACAGGCAAGCCACTAATACTTTTGCAGTTATGAAGACTAGGCCTTGAATTGAAATAAGATGTTCCAGCAGAATATAAATATCTTTTCCTGGAAAATTGACTATAAGGAACTTCACATAATGGAAAATTACTGGAGAAAGCAAAAGAATGAAGGACGGTTTGAAAGGCCAGTGAACATAACTGGGTATTGAAAAGAAGGCAGTATGGCTTGTCAGTATAATAACTAACTCCATCCCTTGTAATAGGGTATGAAAGAGTGAACACATCAGAGACCTAGACTGCAGAAAAAGAAAGAACATCCTGCTAAATTTCATTTCATTTTCATTAAATGTCAGCAGGAGATCTCAGAGCGAGAGAGAGAGAGAGCCTGACTGATCATTGGGAGATGAATCGACCACCACAGGAGCCAGCCACATCTGGTGATTGTACGACCATAGTTCATAACATATTTGCGCTAGATATTGGTGAAGTATTTACTTCCTGGAAAGTTAAAGTAACATATTTGAGCATTCGGATGCGAGATATCAGTGAAGAGTTGGCTGACTACGAATTACGTCACAAAGCCGCTGTTATTTTTTATACTATTGTCCTTGCTCTCCCTTTCCTCAACCTGTTGCATTTGTAATAATTTCCTGTAATCATTTTAATTTTCCTGTAAGAATTTCAAAGCTGCTCCATGAATGTACCATTTTCTTTCACCATGTTGGAAGTCTTTCCTGTTTTGGGATTCAACCTGCCTGTCCATGGATCCTGTATAGTTAAATTCTCCCCCATGATCAATCGGTGTGTGTCTATATTGGGGATTTCCGCCGTGGTCTTCTTTATAAACTCCGTGTCATCCTAGTTGGGAGCGTACACATTCACCAATACTACCGGTGCCCCGTCCAGTACACCGCTGATCATGACCGTCCCCCTGGGTCCATAACCGTCCTTGTTGCCGTAAACATTGCCTTCTTACTTAACAGTATGGCTACCACCCTGGCCCTCGTCCCGTAGCAGGACTGGTAGGTCTGTCCCACCTAGCCCCTTCCTTACCCACAGTCGGTCCTTCTCTCTCAAGTGCATCTCTTGGAGGAAGACTGTCGGCTTCCAAACTTTCCAGGTGGGCGGAGACTCTGGGTCTTTTCACTGGGCTATTAGGTCCCCTGACGTTCCTGGTGACTATCCTGATTCGGGGGGGGGGAGTTTGTCCCCCTGCTCCTGCGGAATCAACCATACTTATCTGGTGAACGCGCCCCTGCACTCTGTTGTTCGGGGCCATCCAGGATGGCCACGGTCACTGTTCTACCCATGAGGTCAGGCCCCTGCGCCAACTGTGTGTACGCCATGTGGGTGAGCCCCTGCACTCCGGAGTTTCCCTTTGATCAGGGACCCTCCAAAGTCCCTGCCATTTTGTTCCAAGTCGCCATGTGTAGCCTGTTGTAGCCTGGTGCCCTTGCTCCTTTCTCACCCATATTTCCCTCATGGTGTTTTCTTCCCCACCCCCGTCTTCTCCACCCCCCCCCCCTCCCCCTCCCTGCAGCTGCCCCACTTTTTCCCTTCCCTTTGTTTCTTTCCCTGGTTGACCCCCTGTTACCGATATCTACACCCCCCCCTCCCCCCGGGCAGGCACTTTCCCCCTCGCGGGTGATGCGCCGCGGCCTCTCTCTCCTGTACACTACCCGGTGCTACCTACCCCATGAGTTTGGTGGCCTCCCTCCTGGGGCTAATTGTGCGTCCTCCCGTCGTCTGTTCCCTGAGCTTCTTGTCCGCCATTCCCCTCAACCTCTTCTGCGCTTTGCTGCCCTCGTTCCTACCTTCCTCTCTTTCCTCCCTCGTCCCCAGAATGAGGCAGTACACTCCCGCGCAAAGTGATCGACATGGTGGTTCACAGTTGGCAATTCAGAAAGTAGATAATAGACAAGAGTCTCTTCCTATGAGCTTTTCATCGCTGCCCCTGCTGCCGTTTCTCCAGTCCGTTCTCCGAGACGAACTTGTCGCATCCCAGTGGCCATGAAGAAGTGCTCCCAGCCTTGGAACATGCCCCAGAGCTTGGCTAGGTACAGCATCCCAAATTTTACGCCATTTTCCTACAGGCGGTACTTCGTCTTATTAAATTCGGCCCGGCGCTTGGCCAGGTCAGCTCCTATGTCCTGATAAATCCAAATCCAGTGGCCTTCCCAGTTAGGTTTTGGTTTGTCTCGCACAGTTCAAGATACATTCCCAGTCCTGGTAGGTGCATTTTGACGATTATCGCCCTCGGCTGACCCCCAGTGTTGTGCCTAAACCACAGTGTATTTAAACCCGTATACGGTGGACAAATGACTACAAGTCTGTTTCATGAAACAATTCAATATTTATTTGCTATCACACAATTGTTAGAGTTATTCAAACACACACACATACAACATAAGTTGAACTACAAAGCTAGTATGCACAAGACCTCAACTTAACTTCAAGTGACTGGCAAGTACCGGGCAGATATGGCCTTTATCCGTGACCTGCAGTCTTGTAGTCCTCGATGGTTGTTTTGTTGATGTTCCTCGTCCTTGATTCTGGTCTTCCTTCTGTTGCTGTCATGGATGGTCTTCTTCTTTGGCCAATGAAGGGTTACCGTTGTTGGTTGCTGCTGCACAGAGAGAGAATCTAAGGTGGTGCAGCAACTTTTAACCAGTTTGGATTTTATGTCCTTCGGTGGGCGTTCTATGGGTCATTGTCCATCAATTGATCAGGGCTCGATCACCCTGATCCATCAAGTCTAATCAGGGGCTACCACATTAATTTTGGGGTGGGCACTCAGTGGCCGTGCCTGCAAGTGTTGGGGGCAGGTCGTGTTATAATATACACCAGTATATCATGGTGCAGACACACACTGATGGACACACAGTGGGACCAATCAACATACACAACACCGCAGCCAATCACCAGTGAGAGCACACACACTATAAAGACAGGGGGCATCAGAGTTCCCGCTCTTTCGAGTAGCAGCTAGCTAGGAGCACAGAGCTCACAGCCTGCAACACAGACATCTACCATGTGCTGAGTGCATCAACTGGTTTGGACAAGGCAAAGGTCTTTAGTTAAAGCTAGTATCGTATTTACCCACAGTTCAAGTAGGTTTAAATAGTTAACCTTTTAATAAAATAGTGTTGCACTACTTCAAGTGTTGGTGACCTGTATGTGATCCAGAACACCCAACACATCATGATACCAGGAGTGGTGGGATACTAGCACTTCTTAGACCTACCTGCAAGTGATCTGCCTTCCGCCAGCATTCCGTCATCCTGCAACATGGACAACATCAGCCCGCTGCCGCCGCTCCGCATCGCCGGCAACCTCGGGGCCAGCAGGAAGATTTTCAAACAGCGCTTCCAGCTCTTCCTCGAAGCCACGGACAGGGAGGGCGCCTCGGACACCAGAAAGATTGCTCTTCTCCTCTCCACGGCCGGGGACCTTGCCATCCACATTTTCAACTCTCTCACCTTTGCAGATGACGAAGACATGACGATTCTCCTCAAATTTGACACTCACTGCAGCGTAGAGGTGAATGAAAGTTTTGAACGCTACGTGTTCCAGCAGCGTTTTCAGGGCAAGGACAAACCTTTCCAATCCTTCCTAATGCACCTCCGCATCCTTGCACAATCTTGCAGCTACGGGCCCACCTCCGACTCCATGATACGCGACCAGATCGTTTTTGGTGTTCAGTCGGACCCCGTACGTCAGCAGCTCCTCAAAATAAAGCAACTCATCCTAGCGACTGCCATCGAGACCTGTGTCCTACATGAAACTGCCACCAGTTGGTACTCCCACATACAAGCGGCTGAAATGGCGCGGCAAGGTCCCCACGAGGCGGAACGGGTCCCAGTGATTGAGCACCTCCAGGGTCTCAGCCTGGATGAGGGCGGCCATTTCGCACGCTTTTCGTGGACTCCCGCGCTTGTACGCACCATACGAGGGGACGGTGACGTGGAGGAACGTAATGCGCAGGTGCGCACCACGCATGACCGCACCGCGCATGCGTGGTGGCGCAGCGATCGTGCTGACGTCACGACGTGCGGCAACTGTGGCTCCGTCCATTTAAAGCGGCAATGCCCCGCAAAATCTCAACAATGCCTACAATATGGAAGACTTGGCCACTATGCTGCCTGCTGTTGAGCAGCTCAGCCTTCCAATTCATATCGCTTCAGCCAGCCTCGCAGGAATGTTCGGGCAATTCAACACACGGTCACCGAGTCCGATTCCGACCTCAAACACAGCAGTGACACCGAGGACCCGAAGGCGCCTTTTCGAGTCGGTGTCATAACAAAAAACAGGCTGTCCCCGAAGCAAAGACACCAGCCGCTGTCGGTATACAGCATCGATCCAGACGATGAGTGTTGTGCCACCCTGACGGTCAACCGGTCCCAAATACGATTCCACCTGGACACTGGTGCCTCTGCCAATCTCATGGCGTGGTCTGCTTTCCAAAGCCTTCATGTCAAACCAACCATCCTTCCATCGGCCTGCCAGCTATTGGACTACAATGGCAACATCATTCCTGCTACCGGCTCATGCCAACTCAAAGTGACGCACAAGTCACGAAAAGCCATCCTTCCTTTCGAGATCGTGGGCTCCTCGAAGGACTCTCTGCTTGGCACACATGCGTGCAAGCTGCTAAACCTCATTCAAAGAGTTCACTCTCTCTCTCCTGATGACACGTCTGCCTTCCAGGATGCTGACTTCAGGGCGCAACTCAACGCCATCATCGACCAGCACCGCGACGTCATCGAAGGCATGGGCACGCTCCCATATACTTACAAGATCCTACTCAAACAGAACGCCACGCCTGTGGTGCATGCACCTCGCAGAGTCCCAGCACCCCTCAAGGACCGCCTCAAGCAGCAGCTGCAGGACCTCCAAGACCAAGGAGTGATCTCCAGAGTTACGGAACCAACCGACTGGATCAGTTCCATGGTGTGCGTAAAAAAGCCTTCCGGCGAGCTCAGAATTTGCATTGATCCAAAGGATCTGAATCGCAACATAATGAGGGAGCATTACCCAATCCCCAAGGGCGAAGAGATCACTTGCGAGATGGCTCGGGCCAAGCTCTTCACCAAACTTGACGCCTCGAAAGGATTCTGGAAAATTCAGACAGATCCAGCAGGAAACTGTGTACCTTTAACACCCCTTTTGGCAGATATTGTTACAACAGGATGCCGTTTGGGATCATATCGGCGTCAGAAGAGTTCCACAGGATCATGGAACAAATGATGGAAGGCATTGAAGGTGTTCGCGTCTATGTCGACGACATAATCATTTGGTCCACCACCCCGCAGGAGCATATCAGTCACCTCCAGCGCGTGTTCAAACGCATACGGGAGCAGGGCCTACGCCTCAACAGAGCCAAATGCTCCTTCAGCCAGACAGAACTCAAGTTCCTAGGGGACCACATCTCCCAGTTGGGTGTGCGGCCGGATGCGGACAAGGTGGCTTCCATCACAGCCATGAAAATGCCAGAGGACAAGAAGGCGGTCCTCCGATTTCTGAGCATGGTCAACTTCCTAGGGAAGTTCATCCCTAACCTCGCCTCTCATACCACGGCTCTCAGGAACCTGGTCAGGAAGATGACAGACTTCCAATGGCTTCCTGCCCACGAGCGCGAATGGAGAGAACTTAAAACCAAACTTACCACGGCCCCGGTATTGGCCTATTTTGATCCAGCGAGAGAGACAAAAATTTCGACCGATGCCATCCAATCTGGCATTGGGGCAGTGCTCCTGCAACGCGATGAGGCCTCATCATGGGCCCCCGCTGCATATGTGTCACGTGCCATGACCCCCACGGAACAGCGCTACGTGCAGATAGAAAAGGAGTGCCTGGGCCTTTTGACCGGTGTCGTCAAGTTTCATGATTATGTGTACGGCTTTCCCCAATTCACCGTCAAGATCGACCATCGCCCGATGGTCAATATGATACAGAAAGACTTGAACGACATGACGCCTCGCCTCCAGCGCATTCCACTCAAACTCCGGCGAAACGACTTTCAGCTCGTATACACCCCGGGCAAAGACCTGATCATAGCCGACGCTCTGTCCAGGGCAGTCAACACCCCGTGTGACCCAGTGGGATTCGCCAGGTTGATGCCCATGTGGCCTTCGTGGCCTCCAATCTACTGGCCACGGATGAACGCCTCATCCAAATTCGCCGCGAGACTGCGGCTGACCCGCTGCTACAGCGTGTCATGCGCCCCCTAACAGACGGGTGGCTCAAGGGCCAATGCCCGCAGTTCTACAACGTCAGAGACGATCTGGCGGTAGTCGATGGTGTCTTCCTGAAGCTGGACCGCATTGTTATCCCGCACAGCATACGCCAGCTCGTCTTGGAACAGCTACACGAGGGCCATCTTGTCATGGAAAAGTGCCACCGACGGGCCCGAGAGGCAGTGTACTGGCCCGGCATCAATGACGACATCTCCAACACAGTGCTCAACTGCCCCACCTGTCAGCGGTTCCAGCCGGCCCAACCACGTGAGACCCTACAGCCCCATGAGTTGGTCACGTCCCCTTGGTCCAAGGTCGGCATCGACCTGTTCCATGCGCTGGGCAGGGACTATGTTCTGATTGTAGACTATTTTTCAAACTACCCGGAGGTGGTACGTTTGCACGAGATCACATCGTCTGCAGTCATCCGTGCCTGTAAGGACACCTTTGCTCATCACGGCATCCCACTCACTGTGATGTCGGACAATGGCCCCTGCTTCGCAAGCCAGGGATGGTCCAACTTTGCCAGGAGGTACAACTTTGTGCATGTGACATCCAGTCCCCTGTACCCCAATCCAATGGCAATGCGGAGAAGGGCGTCCACATAGTCAAACGGCTCCTCTGCAAGGCTGCCGATGCGGGATCCGACTTCTACCTCGCCCTGCTGGCCTATCGCTCAGCCCCACTGTCCACTGGCCTGTCGCCAGCCCAGCTGCTCATGGGTCGCACCCTGAGGACGATGGTGCCGTCCATTCACATCCCAGACCTCGACCACGTTCCGGTCCTTCAACGAATGCAACTGTCTCGTGCACAGCACAAGGCGGCTCATGACTCCCGTGCAGCTGATCTCCCTGCTCTGGCTCCAGATGACAACATCCGCATCCATCTTCCGGATGGTGGCTGGTCTGCAACCGCTGTGGTTCTTCGGCAGGTGGCTCCCCGCTTGTTCCTGGTTCGCCTACCGGTTGGTTCCATTCTGCGCCGTAATCGACGTGCCCTTTGTCTCGTTCCACGCTCGCTACGTGATCCTCCACCAGTGCCACGCCCTCCTGTTGTCCCTGACCTGGACTATGCAGAGATTCCGGTTACTCTGCATCCTCCTCACTCTGACGCAGTCCAGCCTGCTCTTCAGCCGGTGGCTCCTGACCCACCCTTAAGGCGGTCAACCAGAATTCGTCGCCCACCTCAGAGACTTAATTTGTGAACTTTGTGGACTTATGGACTTTCTGGTCTGTTCTGTTCTTCCGTTTAATCATTCAAGTGGTTTGTATATAGTGTTCATCTCGTTATTTGTGTGACACACTGTTTTTTCTGCACCAGGCACTTTCCCATGTAAATAGGTTAGTTTTATGTACATAGTCCTGTAAATATTTCGCACACAGGTAGTCAGGAACATTCACCACACACTATTTATTGTCACGCAGGCACATTTTTTTATATAAAAAGGGGGTGTCATAATATACACCAGTGCAGACACACACTGATGGACACACAGTGGGACCAATCAACATACACAACACCACAGCCAATCACCAGTGAGAGCACACGCACTATAAAGACAGGGGGCATCAGAGTTCCCGCTCTTTCGAGTAGCTGCTAGCTAGGAGCACAGAGCTCACAGCCTGCAACACAGACATTCACCATGTGCTGAGTGCATCAACTGGTTAGGACAAGGCAAAGGTCTTTAGTTAAAGCTATTTACCCACAGTTCAAGTATGTTTAAATAGTTAACCTTTTAATAAAATAGTGTTGCACTACTTCAAGTGTTGGTGACCTGTATGTGATCCAGAACACCCAACACATCAGGTAGGGTTTCCAAATAAGGAGTTTAGGTGCCGCTGTGTCTGGTAAACAAGTGTGATTGACAGGACAGTTCTATTGTTCCTGAGATGGCCTGGAGATGGCCTTTTTCCTGTGTATTGTAGAGTCTGAGCTGCAGTTTCATTTTCATTTCATTTCGTTTCATTTCAGTTTATTTCTTAAGTGTTTATATGAGCTGTGGCCGGCTTGTCCTCGAACTTGGCCAATTCTTCCAGCATCCTTTGCAGGACGCCATTTGAGGTGGCCACACCGGTTTTGGGCTTTGGGCGAAGCGACCCGTCTGGTGGGTTGGGGAAGCTATCCCTTCCCACCAGGTTACCCAGCTTTTGGGCCACATACTCCGTGGGGTTCCTACCTTCAATGCCCTCCGGCATGCCCACCATCCATAGGTTTTGACACCTTGACAGGTTCGCCTGGTCTTCGATTTTCCCCTTCAAATTCCCCTGAGTTGCAACCAGCCTTGTCATTTCTTTCTCCATGGCGACAAACCGGTTGCCCTGGTCTCTCACCTCTCTTGATAGAAACATCCTCCACCCATCCCTTGGTGTGGGGGGGGGGGCTTCTTGTGCAGCGGGCCAGTCCCTCTCGCTCTGGCGAGGCCCGAGTTACGCCGCCTTGTGCGTCGGCCGCCTCAATCGTTTGTTTGTCCAGGCGTTTTCCGCTCCTGGTTTCCACGCATCCTCTAGAATGGCTGCCAGTTTGCATTTCCCTCTGGCCGTGCTGTTGGTAATGGTGTGAGGATGATTTTTATGGTGTCAGCGGGCTTCTTCAGGCGAAAAGAGCCTATTTTTCAGGTTCGTGGGAGGAGAGTCACCTGACGTGCGACTTCTCAGCACATCTCCATCATCGGAAGTCCCGTTCAATGGACTTTAATCTAAGTCTGCTGAATTGCGCCCTAGATCTCTGGATTATTGGTGCCTTGACAATACCACCACACAACCATCCTCTGAGCTCCCTGACTATCCTTGCATAAATTTGAAGAAGGCAAGGTTGCATCTATTTCCA
Source organism: Scyliorhinus torazame (assembly GCF_047496885.1). Taxonomy (NCBI): domain Eukaryota; kingdom Metazoa; phylum Chordata; class Chondrichthyes; order Carcharhiniformes; family Scyliorhinidae; genus Scyliorhinus; species Scyliorhinus torazame. The sequence continues at coordinate 178,184,703 of NC_092714.1, forward strand.
GTTTTTCCCTAGGTCAGATATTTTCCCTCAATTAAATTACAATCTGCTCTTCCACCAGTATTTCTTTCCGGCAATACAAGAGTGTGTAAGGCCATTTCGATGTAACTTTGTAAATCACGGCATGAGGCCTTGGGGGACATTCATTCCCTTTCCCACATTTCTATTGGAGTTTGGACCGGCTACTTTTAAGGATTTTGAAATCCTGGAACTCACTAAGCGAGGAACTCGTGATGTGAGTGGCCGGGAACATTTGTAATTCAAGAGTAGGAGCCCTCGAGGTATGTAATCTGTTCCTTTATCTCTTCAATCCAGGTCAACCAACAGACTTTGAAGGACACCAATCCTCAAAGGGAAAATTCTTTGCTAAATAATTGCTTTGTCAAGCAATGTCCTCAATTAATAAAAATGTACATTTAAGAGTTCAGAGAGATCATCTTTTATTTTAGCTAGGCACTGCTTGTTTAAAATCTAACTCGGAACTCTGTCTTGCCTTTTTAGAAGCTCTAGATCAATCACATTGATTTTTTTAACTGGCTTTTAAAACCACATCTCCCTTTATAAACCTGCTTGACATTTTCTTTTCCTGAGGCTGTACATGAGTTTGTGGAGAAAATGGATATAGCACCATTCCTTTTGAAGAGACAGATTGAAATTAATTATCAAGAGCAATGTAGCCCACAGGAACATTAAATAAAATGATAGGAGGGTACAAATGAAGCTTCTGCGGTCTTTAGAAGCAAATATTCCCAAGGCAAAAATTAGAATTTAAAACCTTCAAAGAGGCTCAAGTGTTGTGTCACCACGAAGTTCTAAATTCAAGCACCAGAAACCAATATATTCATCTGTCTGTTGTGATGGCTAGGGTAGATCTTAATTCATAAGAGTCTGGAGTCACTAATTGGGGAAAAGTAGCGAGCTGATTTCCCATTGCCGTCCTCACACTTTTTATCTTTGGAGCAATCTACTCTCAGGTCGACTTCAACCAAGACGAGAGAGCCTTATCTACCCTTCGAGAAGGGGGAACCACTCGGAATCATTGGTTATAGTACCACTGCTGGGTATTAACCCGGTAATCAGGGCCAGCACTCCAAACTGTTTAGAGTGGGGCCCGAACCCAACCATTCTGAATCAGTGACGAAAACCATAGGTTATTCCGTCACCAGTATATTGCCAATGTCACAAATCCCCTTCAAGTCTGTTTTTCTGGATTTTGATGACTTGAACCCAATGTTACAAAGCTGCTATTGTTAATGTCAGAATTATGCTGCAATAGAGTACATGTTTTAAGTTGGTAATCAAGAGTAGCAGTCCCTAGTTGGGGATGTATTACGGCTTCATTACAAGAGTATATAAAGGTGTTTACACTGGGTGTTGGGGGGAATTGGAAGAGTCTGTGCCTTTACTCTGCAGGCTTGGAAATAGATACATTTTGTGTGTTCTGCAGCTCTGGTGCATCTTTTTCAGCACTTTCCATGACTACCTTTACCCCCGTTGTTCGTTTAAAATTTATGTTGACCTCTGTAAGCAATTTGCATTGAACAGCGTCATTGTCCACACTACAGATTAACCTATCCCGTAACATGTTGTTTAGGGTGGCTCCAAAATCACAATGCTCTGATAATTGCTTCTGTTTAGCAACGTAAGTCGCAATCCTTTTACCTGGGCCTCTCACCCTAGAATTAAATTTGAATCTCTGGAGTATGACTGATGGTTGAGGTTGCAATTGAGCCTTCACTAAATTTACGAGCTCACCCAATGATTTGGAGTCAGGCATGCTTGGGACTGGAAGACTGTGGATAAGGTTATAGGTCAAAGTTCCACAAACACTTAGGGGAATTGCTTTGCATTTCGCCTCCTCCCCTATTTCATTTGCTATGAAATAATACCTAAGGCACATGATGTATTGTATCCAGGCCTCTGTGGAGGAGTCAAATGGGTCTATTCGATCAAAGAGAGACATTCTGGTGAGTATTTTCTTTCCAGATTTTGATTAAAACAAGATACTCACAAGTGTCGGACCGGAGCCAGTGTCAGGTTAATTTATCCTTGTCGTCAGTTGCTAAGATGCACTTTCGCAGACGTCATTAGTGAACTCAAACGGTATTTATTAATAATAATTATACTGCAACTGCTCCCAAAATGTCTCTGCCTCTGTCACCCTGCAAGTGGGGTGTAGGCATTGGGGGTATTAAACATTTGTTGAGTATGGTGGGGACTGGGGGAAATGATCTGGGGATGAAGGAGTTTAGTGGTGCGAGTTTGAAGTAAGGTGGGGTAGGGGGATAATATGTGGATCTTATTGTCAATAAAGTTTGTTTTCAGCCTCAGGTGGGGTCACCCTGCTCTCAGAAATACTGGTTAACAGAAGTGTGTGTGTGTGTGGGGGGTGGGGGGGAAGCTGCGGTTGGCTCTTTGTGGGGGTGGGGAGCTGTTCTCTTTGTTTACTTTTTGGGTTGGGATAGTGAGCCTGGGGCGGTAGGATTTTCTTTGTGTGGGATGGGGGAAGGGATGGGGGTAGAGGGGTGGCTTGCTGATGTCAGAAGTTTCTTTTTGGAGTTACTCGATGGAGGAGGGTAGCAGCAGTCAACTTGGGTGGGCCCTGGAGGCGGGCGAGGTAGGGACCTGGAGGAGTCCATTCAGATTTGGTTATGGCTGATCAGGGTGGGGGGGGTCTGGTCTCATGGAATGCGAGGGGATGGGCCAATCAAAAGGTCTCATGTGTTCGCCATTTAAAAAGTTTAAAGGTAGAAATGGTCTTTCTTCAGGAGACTCGTTTGAGGGTTAAGGACCAAACGAGATTGAGGAAAGGGTGGGTGGGATAAGTGTTCTATTCAGGGTTGGATACGAAGATGAGGTTACTGCAGTGCTTATTAACAGAAGAGTCGCTTTTACGGCGAGTAACATAGTGGGGATTCTGGGGGAAGATACATGATGGTGAGTGGAAGATTGGAGAGCCCCCATGACAAGTGTTCGCACTAATGCAACACGTTTGAGGTATTTTTGATTACATCGGGTGCAAGGCTTTTTGCATTGGCAATTGAACTATTGGCAATGGTGCTTAGGGCATCAACGGAGTGGAGGGGAATAGAGCGAGGAAGTGTGGAACATCGAGTGTCCCTATTGCAGACGACTTGCAGTTATATGGTATGCACCTGATTGTTAGTATAAGGATCATGGAAATACTGACTAAATTTGGCTTGTTTTCAGGGTATAAGTTAAATGTGGGGAAAAGCGAGGTGTTCCTGATAAGTTCCCAGGTACAAGGAAGGGGCCTGGAGAGTAATAATAATAATAACAATAATTATAATCTTTATTTTTATAATCTTTATTATTATTATTATTGTCACAAGTAGGTTTACATTAACACTGCCCTAGTCGCCACACTCCAGCACCTGTTTGGGTACACAGAATGAATGAAATGAAAATCGCTTATTGTCACAAGTAGGCTTCAAATGAAGTTACTGTGAAAAGCCCCTAGTCGCCACATTCCGGCGCCTGTTCAGGGAGGCTGGTACGGGAATTGAACCGTGCTGCTGGCCTGCCTTGGTCTGCTTTAAAAGCCAGCGATTTAGCCCAGTGTGCTAAACCAGCCCTTCTGAAGGAGAATTCAGAATATCCAATTTACCTAACAAGCACGTCTTTCGGGACTTGTGGGAGAAAACCGGAGCACCCGGAGGAAACCCACGCAGACACAGGGAGAACATGCAGACTCCGCACAGACAGTGACCCAAGCTGGGAATCGAACCTGGGACCCTGGCGCTGTGAAGCAACAGTGCTAACCACTGTGCTACCGCCATCTGAGAAATATGAAAGCCAACATAGTCTTCCTCCAAGAGACGCACCTGAGGGAGAAGGACCGACTGCGGGTAAGGAAGGGCTGGGTGGGATAGACTTACCATTCCTGCCACGTGACAAGAGCTAGGGGGGTAGCCATACTGATAAGTAAGAGGATGGTGTTCACGGTGACAAAGACGGTTACAGACCCAGGGTGACGGTACATCATGGTCAGCGGTGTCCTAGACGGAGCACCGGTAGTCCTGGTAAACGTGTATGCACCCAACTGGGACACGGGTTTTATACAGAAGACCAGAGCAGAAATCCCTGACATAGATACGCACCAGCTGATCATCGGGGGGGGGGGGGGGGGGGGGGGGGGGGGAGTTTTAATTGCATCGATAGACCGATCATTCATAGACCCATTGATAGACCGATCAAACCCCAGACCGGGGAAAACGACAGACATGGCTAGGAAACTGGGAACGTTCATGGAGCAGATGGGGGGCAGTGGGCCCATAGCGGTTCCTGCACCAGGTGAGAAGGAATTCTCATTCTTCTCACCAGCACATAAGATCTACACCAACATTGGCTTCTTTGCAGTGGGAAAATCGGTGCTTCCAGAAATAGAACATAGAACATACAGTGCAGAAGGAGGCCATTCGACCCATCAAGTCTGCACTGACCCACTTAAGCCCTCACTTCCACCCTATCCCCCCAACCCAATAACCCCTCCTAACCTTTTTGGTCACTAAGGGCAATTTATCATGGCCAATCCACCTAACCTGCATGTCTTTGGACAGTGGGTGGAAACCGGAGCACCCGGATGAAATCCACGCATTCACAGGGAGAACGTGCAGACTCCGCACAGACAGTGACCCAGTGGGGAATCGAACCTGGGACCCTGGCGCTGTGAAGCCACAGTGCTATCCACTTGTGTTACCGTGCTCCACATTAAGTAGATGTGAGGTTGGAGACAGGCTATGCTCAACAGCCCCCAGTGAGGTTGGAAACGTACCTCTTGGCCGACAAGGTCTTTTCCCAGAAAACATTACAAGCCATAGGTGAGTACGTTACGAACTGGAACGGGGAGGTCTCACCTTCCGCGTTCTGGGAGGCACTGAAGGTGGTGATTAGGGGAGAAATGAAAGCCTACAAGGCTCTTAGAGAGAGGGAAGAGAGGGTGGCTAGACAGCAACTGACTCCATCTTGGAGGTCGACAGAATATACTCCGAGGCCCCGACTGTCGAGCTTCTGGTGGAGAGAAAAAAGCTACAACCAAACCAACTCCACCAGACACAGGGGACCTTTTATGAACAGGGAGAAGGTTAGCCGCCTGCTGGCTCCCCAGCTGAGAAAACAGGCAGACACGAGGGAAATAGCTCAGGTAAAGGACAGCAGATGCGGAATGGTAGCAGAGGCGGAATGGTAGCCGAACCAAAAAAGGTTAACAAAACATTTCAGGCCTCCTACTGGGGACTATATACCTCTGAGTTCCCCGATGGGGACTCTAGGATGAAACTCAACATGTCAGTCGTGGGGGACGACAGATGGGGGGAGCTGGAAGCACCAATAGGACTGGGATAGGTCATGGAGAGCATCAGCTCCATGCATGCGGGGAAGTTGCCGGGCCCTGACTAATTCCCGGCGGATTTCTACAAAATATGTGCACCAGCTCCAGCCCCTCACCTACGGGAGATGTTCCCAAACTCGCTAGCAAGGGGCACATTGCCTCCAACGCTAACACAGACCACCATATCACTGATACACAAAAAAGACAAGTCCCGACGGAATGTGGGTCATACAGACCCATTTCTCTGCCCAATGTTGGCACGAAAATATTCACAAAAGTCCTGGCCAGGAGATTGCGTATCAGTGGTCGCAGAGGACCAGACGGGCTTTGTCAACGATAGACAGCTAACTGCGAACATCAGACGGCTGCTGAATGGGATATTGACCCCATCTGGGGAGAGAACACAAGAGTCGAATGGAAGTACCACACTGAGGTACTGAAGTGGTTTGGGATAGTGACGGGCTATCTGTCTGCGGAATCGGCGGCGCAGGCAACTCTGGCGCCGAGGAGTGGCGTGAACCACTCCGGAGTCAGGCCGCCCCAAAGGTGCGGAATCCTCCGCACCTTCAGGGCTAGGCTGGCGGCAGAGTGGTATGTGCCACGCCGGCTGGCGGGGAAGGGGCTTGGCGCCACGCCAACCGGCGCAGAAGGGACTCCGCCGGCCGGTGCGAGTTGGCGCATGTGCGGGAGCGCCAGCGTGTGCTGGCGTCATCCCAGCGCATGCGCAGGGGGAGGATCATCTCCACGTCGGCCATCGCAGAGGACCACAGCGGTCAACGTGGAAGAATAGAGTGCCCCCACGGCACAGGCCCGCCCGCGGATCGGTGGGCCCCGATCGTGGGCCAGGCCACCGTGGGGGCACCTCCCGGGGCCAAATTCCCCGCGCCCCCCCCCGAGGCCGCCCGCGCAGCCAGGTCCCGCTGGTAAGTATCTACTCTAATTTACGCCACCGGGACCGGCTGAAAACAGGCGGCCACTCGGCCCATCACGGGCCGGAGAATCGCCGGGGGAGCCGCTACGAGCGGCCGCCGACTGGTGCGGCGCGATTCCCGCCCCCGTCAAATCCCCGGCGCCAGATAATTCGGCAGCTGGCGGGGCGGGATTCACACCGCCCACCGGCGATTCTCCGACCCGGCGGGGGGTCAGAGAATCCCACCCAGGGTTCACCTCATGGGTGAAACTCCTATAAAATGCCCCCAAGGCGAGCTTTCGGACCAACACCGCCAGCTCTGAATACTTCCAGTTGCACAGAGGCACCAGGCAGGGATGCCCACTGTCCCCCCTCCTGTTCACCCTGGCAATTGAACCCCTGGCGATCGTTTTGTGAGACGCGAGAGGTTGGAAGGGTATTCGAAGAGGAGGTAGAGAGCTCAGAATCTCCCTCTATGCAGATGATCCTCTACATCTCAGATCCACAAAATGGCATGAAATAAATCATGAAACCTCTGGAAGTGTTCGGGGCCTTCTCAGGCTACAAACTCAGCTGTGCAAAAATGAGGTTTTCCCGGTGAACCCAAACAGGGGAGGGGCAGAGCTGGAAAGTCTCCTCCTGCACGGGAACGACCCTCCGAGCCCTTGCCTCGGCAATGCTCCCATCCCCGCTGGCAAAACATTTAACCAGCCCAGTAGTAGCAACACTTAGAACCTGGAATCCAGATGGATTAACTGAGGTGTCCACCATCTGTGGCAAACACAGGCTTCCACCAATCATGCTAGACGCCACCTTTAAGTGGTGGAGACAGGACAGGGGGAACGCTAATGTTAGGGGCTTTTTCAAAAATATTTTTATTCACCTTATTTCCATCATTTTCACTATACAAAAGAAAAACATGAACAATGCCAACAATATATAAACAGAAACAGTCTCACCCAATCCTAAGAAACCCCCCCACCCGATCGCGACACCCCCCTCGACAGTCAACGGTGTCATGATATTCAAACACACAACACCACAACCAATGACAGAAAGATATAAAAGCACAGACACGACCCCTGGTGGTCAGTATTAGCTGCAGAGGAGAACCAGGACACATCTATTGCCAAACACACTCAGGGAGACAGCACGTGCAGAGTATCCAGAACGAACTGTATTATAAGAGTTATAATAAAATAGAGTTGTACCACATACAACTGTGTTGGCTCATCTGTGCACCAGAGCACCCAACACCACATGGTACAGGAGTGGATCGATACCTGCCGGCATACCTCAGTGTACAGAGACAACCAGCAGTGCCCAGGCATGATGTACGAGCTCCCGGTTCCGCAGGCGCTCCAGTGCGACGGCGACCTCCACGAAAACTGGCGGCGATTCCGGCAAATGTTCGAGTTGTTCCTGGCGGCAGCTGAACTCAAGGACCTGGATGATAAGGAAAAAATTGAATTTCTCCTCACCGTCGCCGGTGCAAGGGCAAGAGCAATGTTCAGAAGGTTCAGGTTCTTCAGGAGGCAGCAAAGGCACGATTACCAGGCAGTCCTGGGCAAATTCTCCAAGTACTGTGAAGAATACGCAATCCAATGGGGACTTAAAGGTAAGAAAAGCTGCAGTACTCACCTCGTGGCTGGGATCCCGGAGCCCGAAATCCCGGGCCTGAGAAAAGGCTGGGTCGAGGTCGGCGGCCATCTTGCTAAAGGTATAACGCTAGCACAGTTGCGCGAGAAGTGCGCAGAACCGGAAGTTTCGTTTGCGCATGCGCGAGATGCTGCGCATGCGCAGTCAAGAAAACGGCCATCGGTAAAGGAACAGCGATCTGAGCATGCGCAGTCGCTTCCTACGTGCTACATACCGAGCGTCAGGATGTCAGAGGCCCCAGACTGCACCAATTTAAAAGGGAAATGTCCCAAATCCAATTTAAAAGGGAAACGTCCCAAATCAAAAAAACAAAAATCTGTTAAAGCTGTAAAACAACCTTCCTTCACCTGGAATGACAGCACAGTGCCGCAAATTGACCCAGGAGATGAATTTAACCTCCGAAGAACCCTCCGACAAGCAGTTACCTACGCACAAGCCGATGATTCCGACCTTGAATACTTCGATGACGATTTTTACAGTGTTTCCGGACCTCGCGAGCCCAATGATAGCTCCGTGGTCCTATATGACTATGACTCGGACGAACCTTTCGTGTTGCACATTGGCGGCCCCCACATTGAATCCGACGCAGATGCGGATTCATTTTTCGGATTTGAGGATCTTCAATCCAGCAGATATGACGTTCCAACTTATCAGTACCGGATGATGCTGCAGCCTGACATTAACAGACAGGGAGCGGTGCAAGCACACGGAGAGTGCCCTGCTGCCACACAGAGCGTGGTCCACGTCCCGCTCAACGTTCCCGACTCTATGAAAGAAGACATGCAAGACTCCAGAGTGCAGTCCTCGCATGAACCAGAAGTGACTCCAGTGTCACAAGCTTCCACAGCAAGCTCGTGGACAGACTCCACAATTGCAGAAATGCAAGACTCCAGAGCGCAGTCCTTGCACGGACAAGAAATGACTCCAGTGTCACAAGCCTCCACAGAGAGCTCGTGGACAGCCTCCACGATAGAAGCAACGCAAGACTCCAGAGCGCAGTCCTTGCACGAACAAGAAGTGACTCCAGTGTCACAAGCCTCCACAGAGAGCTCGTGGACAGCCTCCACGATAGAAGCAACGCAAGACTCCAGAGCGCAGTCCTTGCACGAACAAGAAGTGACTCCAGTGTCACAAGCCTCCACAGAGAGCTCGTGGACGGACTCCACGATGGAAGGAACGCAAGACTCCAGAGCGCAGTCCTTGCAGGAACAAGACCATGAGGGTCTAGCAACCTCTCCTGACCAACCAGCGGCAGACGATGCAAGTCTGCCATGCTCCCGTGAACAGCAAGAAGGCTATAACAGCCTACCATGCTCCACTACACAGCAGCATGACCATGACGGTCTCTCATGCTACAATAAAGGGCACAGCGCTGAAGACTGTTCAAGCCCAACTGAAGACAAGCCAAAGGAATCGCCTCGTCCAAGCCCGAAGAAAAAAGGTTTATGCGCTGACCTTCAGGATCATTGTAGCCGAACAGAGATTAATAATGCTGCACGGCCACAGAAGGATGCTGAGGATTTGCTAACGAAATTAATTGAATGTTTAACTTGCAAGGAGCAGACTGAGAATTGCCAGTGTTTTAGTACGGATCGAAAAAATGGACAAGACATTGATCCTCAGGTAATGGAAATAACACAACCTGAATCATATCTACAGCAGGGACAAATGTCTCCCTTCAACACAATGCCGCAAAATCCCAACTTCGGAGACCAGCAGTTAGTCAGTAATGACTCTTCAAACCTGGAGGGGAACATTAATTGCATTGAACCTATACACACTCCACTGATTATTGAGCAGAACATTGGAGCAAGAATCCTGAGGACACCGACATCGAGTAGCCAGATAACGAATTTAAAACCCACAGCAGTTTCAAGTGAACCAAGTGTGCTTTCCACTAATGGTGAAGATGCAGATAAGGTCGACCCGATTATCCATTGTACCACACTAACCCCAGTGATTAAGCAGTTATGTATGGGGAGTATAATGTGGGCAATTGAGAACAGTAAAAGAGAGACTGTGACCATGCCAGTCCCAGCAAAATCAGACCCAGAGACCATGAAGGCATGTACATTAAACAAAGTTACATATGAGGTACCTGAGAAGAAAAGTGAAACGGAATGTTCTTTGGAAAATGGTACAATGTCGATAGAAACAGTGGATCCTATATTCGAGACCATACATATGGGAGAATTTGGGGGTAATAAACAAGGTTCTGCAATGTCTGGGGGAAGATTTAAAGTTCCAAAGAAGAAAAGCCCAAATGAAGGACAATGGCAAGACAATGACAGTCCACCGACATGGTGTGCACCACCAGATGAAAACTCTGACAATTTACCCAACCCTAGTGAACAGCAAGCTGCTAATGACAATCTATCCACGGGATGTGAGACGAGTGACGACAGCATCCCACTTCCCATGCAAAAGGTGCAAGGTGACAGACCTCGCCTAGTGCGTACCGAGGCACTCAACGATCACGGTGGGACCACTGACGACTGCGGTGGCGGCGCACCGCTTCCACCCTCGACGGCTCGAGCCTCTCCACTGGTTGGTGCATTCCTGCATGTTCCGACTCCAGAAGTGCAGCTTCAGGGAATCTCGGCTGCCTCCAGTGAACCTGTTGGGACTCCGGACGGGGGGCATCGACGGAAGGCAGACCGGACTCCAGATGGGGAGCAGCCAAGCGCCGACTCTGATTTGCGTACGCCAGACCTTGCTCCGGACGGGCGGTGTCGCGGCCTCGGTGATGGCACGCTCAGGGTGACGGCAGATGCCACGGCGACAGGGAATGGATCGCGTGGCAGTCCCACTGGGTCGGCAGTGGCAACCAGCACCGGCGGTCCAAGATGGACACACCAACTCGCGCCATCGCCAGACGTTGATGCGAGCAACAATTCTCTCTCCAAGGCGACATGCTTCGACGTTTCTCTGCGGAGTCGCCCTTCCGGCACAGCAGGTGGCCGGAACCAGCGTACACGGTCTTGGCCAACTTCCACATCTGGCACAGTCATCGCCTTGCATGATATTAGTGATGGTGCTACTTCGATGGCAACGACCCATCGGCTACAAGATGCCGTCCACCACAAACATAAAAAGAAAACAGACTCCACCTTGTTCCTGGCATGCAGGGCGGATGGATTGGTGCGTAGGCGAAATCAGCGGGCTTTGTGCCGCCTTCCACGCTCGCAACTGCACCGTACGCACACGCCGGATCCTCCACTGGTTCCCAAGGATGACTTCGTGGAGATGCCACGGATCATGCCCCTTCCATCGCCACCAGAACCAAACCACAGCCAGGGCACCGCTAACAAAGATGTTGAATGTTATATTTGCACGAATGAAAAAACCAAGCACTGCACGAAGTACAACCAATGGTAAAGTAGAGACTTCGGCAACAGCATCACCTCCAACAGTCCAAGGTGAACCAGTGTGACCCCAAATCTCCACAGCTGAACCGGCTTGAGGACCAGCCCATTCTTGAGGCGGTCACCCATTAGACTGGACTTATAACGCTGTTAATACGTTCAAAAAGTCAAACACTTCTGTATTATAACCTGTTGTTGTTTATTGTTCCAGATATCGTCTGACCGGACCAATGTTCAAGTTTTTTTTTTCTCTCGCATCCAAGTTTTGTTATGGTACAACCTTGTTAGTGTGACGCACCCGACATCGCCCCATGTAAATAGTTACGTCACAAACACACGCTGTACACAACACAAACGCACACTCTTAGATGCACTCACGACACAATTATATTTATAACCACGTAGGCACTTGTCTTTGTAAAAAGGGGGGATGTCATGATATTCAAACACACAACACCACAACCAATGACAGAAAGATATAAAAGCACAGACACGACCCCTGGTGGTCAGTATTAGCTGCAGAGGAGAACCAGGACACATCTATTGCCAAACACACTCAGGGAGACAGCACGTGCAGAGTATCCAGAACGAACTGTATTATAAGAGTTATAATAAAATAGAGTTGTACCACATACAACTGTGTTGGCTCATCTGTGCACCAGAGCACCCAACACCACAAACGGTAACCAACTCTCGAAAGTGCATAGTGAACAAATCCCAACAATTGTAGAACCCCTCCTTCACCTTCTCCAGGGTCAAAAACTCCAGCAGGCTAAAGTGTGCTAAATACCGTCCTCCAAAATCTTTCCAGCTTCAGGCAGGACCAAAATATATGAACACGGTTCGCGGGGCCCCTCCCACATTGCTCACAGACATCCTCCACCCCCTCAAACAGCCGCTCATCCTTGATTTTGTGAGGTGCACCCTATGTACGACTTTTTGCTGTATCACCCCCAACCTCGCACATGAGGTCGAGGCATTCACCCTCCGCAACACCTCACACCACAATCTCTTTTCCAAAGTCCCCCCCAGCTCCTCCTCACACTTTGCCTTAATCCCCTCCATGGACACCCTATCCTCCAGGATCCTCCCATAGATCACCAAAACAACCTGCCCTCCCGCTGGCAGCACCTTCCCTTCACAAACCCCGTCTGATCCTCCCCAATCACTTTCAGAAGATATCCCCCCAACCTTCATGGCAGCACCTTTGCCAATATCTTGGCATCTACATTCAGTAAATATGGGCCTATGTGACCAAAACTCCACTGGATCCTTATCCTTCTTCAGCAGCATCAAAATCAAAGTTTGCCCCATCGTTTGTGGCACGACACCCCTGCCTATCGTATCCTCAAACATTCCCACCATCAGAGGTGCCAACTTACCCAAGCCCCCATCCTCACAATCTCCTCCCCCATGAGCCAGTCCCTGAAAACAAGGACTAACAAATAAAGCCAGTGCAAAAACTGCACCCCAGTAAACCGCCATAACCCCAAAGCCCAATATAATTGTAACCAACTGTCGACTATAACAAAGGTAAACTACCCTCCCCCATTCAACCAACCCAAAAGCCCAGCTGTTCCCCACACAAACATAGAACAAAAAACAACCAAAATGAGAGATAGAGGCCAAGCACAGTCTCCACCCCCTCAATCCAATCCCAGTCCAATCCCTAATTTCAGTCCCAATCCTTCGGTCTTCATGAATGCCTCCACCGCCTCCACTATCTCGAAGTTGAAGTCTCTCGAATTGTAGGTCACCCTCAGTTTCGCTGGGTAGACCACACCAAACCTCACGCCGTTATTGTAGAGTGCCGCCTTCACCCGTCCAAAGGCCGCCCACCTTCTCGCCACTTCCACCATCAAGTCTTGGTATATTCAAATACCAACTCCTTCCCACTTCACCTAATACCTTTGCTTCTTCGACTCAGGGCCTTCTCCTTGACATGAAACTTGTGAAATCACATTATAACTGCCCTCGGTGGCTCGTTGGATTTACGGCTTGGCCTTGAGTGACCGATGAGCCCTGTCCAGCTTATATCAGGAGAGTTCTTCCCCCTCCACCAACTACTCTGCCAACAACTTTGTGAAGTACGCAGTCGGCCTCAGGCCCTCCACCCCCATCAGGCAAGCCCACAATTTGTATGTTCTGCCACCTCGACCTGTTCTCCGGGTCCTCCATCTTGGCTCTGAGACCTTTGTTGGCCTCCACCACCTTCCGCAGCTCCTCACCCATCGAGGTGAACTGGTCACTCTGCTGCTAAAGAGCCTCCTCCACCCCCTTCAACTTCTCTCCTTGTTGCTCCCGCACCTCGACCGACGTCTTCAACATTGCCGCCTTCACCGGGGCAACCGCCTCCTCCACCCACTCCTTCATCGCTGCTATCATCTCCTTTTGCAGCACTTCCGTGTGCTGAGTGAACTGCCTCTC